>NC_134355.1:23331729-23341729 GCF_048569485.1 Anomaloglossus baeobatrachus
CCTCTATCTATCTATCTATCCCTCTATCCCTCTATCTATCTATCTATCTATCTATCCCTCCCTCTATCTATCTATCCCTCTATCTATCTATCTATCTATCTATCTATCTATCTATCTATCTATCTATCTATCCCTCTATCTATCTATCCCTCTATCTATCTATCTATCTATCTATCTATCTATCTATCCCTCTATCTATCTATCTATCTATCTATCCCTCTATCTATCTATCTATCTATCCCTCTATCTATCTATCTATCTATCTATCTATCTATCTATCTATCTATCTATCCCTCTATCTATCTATCTATCCCTTTATCTATCTATCTATCTATCCCTCTATCTATCTATCTATCCCTTTATCTATCTATCTATCTATCTATCTATCCCTCTATCTATCTATCTATCTATCTATCCCTCTATTATCTATCTATCTCTTCTTTTATCCATCTATCTATATATCTATCTGATATAAGCAGCATTATTATTATTATTGTTTGCTATGGGGGGAGGGTCCTTCCTCGATGACCCCGGGTTTGGTGCTGCCGTCACCTGTAGTTTTGGGTGATCGCTCCCCATAGAAGTTAATGGAGTCTACATGAGAACACAATTCCGCCATCATTGTCTATCCGCTGTGCGGAGACTTGTGAATATTCTTCTCTATGAAGGACCCGGCCCCTTTGTTATTGTGCAGAGATTTCCACCATTCATAGACAGGGCTTTGTGATCTGACTTGTGGGGCCGCGGTGTCCACAGATCACATCCTCAGCGGGGTGATCCCATAAGCTGATGATGGAGACGATGATAGTGGATCCCTCACAGATTAATATCTCCAGAACGGCTGAACATTTTTATAAACAGTAAATTGTAAAGTGCTGGTTTTTACAAACCCCATCCATAAAGATGGTTAAAAGGGGGTGTCCAGTTATAGGAAAACATGACTTCTAGAATATAATTATTCTTTCTTCCAGAGACAGCGCCACTCCTGTCCAGAGGCGGCAGGTGGAATTGCATTTATCCACATTTAATTGTCTCTGAGCTGCAATACCAGACACGACCTGTGGCAGGGGTGGCGCTATTTCTAGGACTATATCATCATCTATAAGAACATTTCCATTATTCATTAAAGCAGGGGGACAATATTACAGGGGATCATCGCATTCAGCGTTTCCACCCCCTCACAATAGATTCCCATCCTCCCGTTAATGAGCTGATAAATCCGATGCAAAGAAAGGAAACGGTAAATGGCGCCATAAAGACGTGCGGAATAAAAGGGAGAGAAGCGGCGCCATCCGGCAAGACGAGCAATTTGTAATCTCCAGCCATTGAATTGTCAGTGTTATTCTGCATGAGGAGATGAGATTCTCCCGCTGATAAGAGGCGCATCAGTCACCATTGTACAATGGAAGCCAAAGC
This sequence comes from Anomaloglossus baeobatrachus, assembly GCF_048569485.1. Lineage (NCBI taxonomy): Eukaryota > Metazoa > Chordata > Amphibia > Anura > Aromobatidae > Anomaloglossus > Anomaloglossus baeobatrachus. The sequence continues at coordinate 23,333,146 of NC_134355.1, forward strand.
GCGAGGTCTGATGGCACTTCACACCAAGAAGCTCTCACAGGCTCCTTCAGCTTCATTACCTCCATACACAAGTAGCATTAACTCCGTCCCTGCCAATCGCTGCACCTCGATCTGGGAATAAAGGATGAATCAAGTCAACTAAAGACGTCCCGCGCCTTTAAAGAATCTCGTAAGATTGGTCTCTGGGATAAAAGTCTGGAACACAATGTAACCAGATGATAATAATGGTGACAGCAGCACAGAGTATTTCAGGAGAGCAGCGGGAGGGTCCTGGTGGGCGGCTACACCTGACCAGGGCACAGTCATGATCTGAGGATATTCTATGACGAATCCACAGCAGCACAGAGTATTTCAGGAGAGCAGCGGGAGGGTCCTGGTGGGCGGCTGCACCTGACCAGGGCACAGTCATGATGATTCCACAGCAGCACAGAGCATTTCAGGAGAGCTGCAGGAGGGTCCTGGTGGGCGGCTACACCTGACCAGGGCACAGTCATGATCTGAGGATATTCTATGATGATTCCACAGCAGCACAGAGCATTTCAGGAGAGCTGCGGGAGGGTCCTGGTCGGCGGCTACACCTGACCAGGGCACAGTCATGATCTGAGGATATTCTATAACAAATCCACAGCAGCACAGAGAATTTCAGGAGAGCTGCGGGAGGGTCCTGGTGGGCGGCTGCACCTGACCAGGGCACAGTCACGATCTGAGGATATTCTATGACGAATCCACAGCAGCACAGAGTATTTTAGGACAAGAAAGGGCTGATCTCATCCAATGATCTGTCCTCCCATATTATGAAAACATTAATATCCCAAGTAGAAGAGGGGATGAGCGCGAACAGCAACAAGGAGATCAGACAGACGAAAAAATATTCATTAAAATATTTATTTAATACAAAATTACCATATAACGATCGTAGATACAATGGAATAAATGTAAAAAATAAAATCCTGGATAGAAAATAAATAAAAAGAACAAAATAATAAATAATTTAAATAAATAACATTAAATACAATGTAAAGAATTGTAACAGTAAAAATAACAATAAATACAATAAAAAGGAGCGACGCCAACCGGCAGCGTCTGCAAGGGTTAACATGACACATACATTGTATCATTGTGTCAGTACATTCACAGCTCTGGAAGTCACTAAGTGTCAGGAGCGTAAAGAACGTAAGGATCATAAGAAGCGTATGGAGTGTAAGGAGTGTAAGAAGTGAGCGTAAGGGGTGTCAGGAGTGTAAGGAGCGTAAAGAGTGTCAGGAGTGTAAGGATTGTAAGAAGTGTCAGGAGAGTAAAGAGCAAGTGTAAGGAGTGTAAGGAATGTAAGGAGCGTAAGGAGCATAAAGAACGTAAGGAGTGTAAGGATCGTAAGGAGTGTAAAGAGAAAGTATAAGGAGTGTAAACAGTGTAAGAAGTGAGCGTAAGGGGTGTCAGGAGGGCAAGGAGCGTATTGAGTGTCAGGAGTGTAAGGAGCGTAAGGAGTGTCAGGAGTGTAAGGAGCGCTCCATATCAGCAGGCTGTGCCAGATTACGGAAAGTGCTGGCTTGTTGGAGGGCAGATTATACAGGGAGGCTCATGTAGAGCTGGAGACTGGCAGTGATTCAGGGCAGCTGCATATATCAGGGAGCATCTCCCGAGTGTCATGGCGCCGCCCGCACCTCAACATCATTGCAGTCACCTGTATACAAGAAACAAAAAGTGATATGATAAGACTGCGCTCTGCACAACCAGAGACACCATGCAGCACAACCGCATCCAAACCGGCATCCAAAAGATCCGTCTGTACCCCGCTGTGAATATTACATTGGCGGAGACCCCCGTGCTCCCGGTATCCTGCGATCTGCCCCCTCCCCAGATGATGCCTATTATAGGGATATAATAATAATGGCCGGCTTCGCCCTGACTCCGCGCTCGTCTCTGCTCATCCCCCGTAATAACCCGTGATGTGACAGCGTCGGTCACGTCCGCGGATTTCGTGCTCATTCCGCCCAGGTTGACTGTTGATAGTAAACACGACGCCATCGCCGCGCTGATTAACAATAAACAAGTCGGATGCTGTTAGCTCAGCCGACGTCCGGCTAATTGTCGGATCTAATGGAAAGTGCGGCGCACGACTCGCTAAATGCCAGCAGCCGCCCACACGCAGCGCACGGAGCCATTACTGCTCAATTGCTTTTCACGTCTGAGTACGGGAGAGCGGCCGCTGTAATACCGGGGTGTAGAACGGCTCCTTTCTGCTCAAATTGAGATTTTGTCTCCTCTTAAAGGGAAACAGACAAGAAAACCACATCACAAAAATTCTTAAAAATCAATATAACCCCTTCTTGCCACAGACGACTATTTTTTCTCCATTTGCTTCCAAATATAATAACTTTCTTTTTTTATTTTCCCATCCACATAGCTGTATGAGGGATTATTTGTTGCGGGAGCCGCATAGTTCCCGTTCCAGCCATTAGGTGTCACTGTTCTGCTTTCTATAACCATTCACAGCATTAACAACAGTGACCCCTGCTGGTTAAAATAGGCAGAAAAAATGCAATAAAAAATAATAAAAAAAAATATATAAAATGTTTAGAGATGTAAGACACCATTCTCACCTTAATAATCACAGGGATCGCTTGGTCGGAAATGAATAAAAAAAATAAATAAATATGCAATAAAAAATTATTAAATAATACGCAAAAATATAAGTTGTAATTCGGAAATGTCTCCAGACTTGAGTGTAAATTGATCTTCTTGATTGTTCAATAGTATAAATTTAAAAAAATCTATTAAAAAATGAATTGCAAAAAATCAGTGCAAATATCCATAAAAAAGGATTTTTTTTCCGTGTCCTCAGGCGTAAAGAGTCAACATCATCCACTGTAGAGAAAGAATAGAGTCAGGATCAGGGATGCAGAAACTTCACCGTTATGCAAAAATTACAGAATCCGTCACTGATGAAATATCAAAGACATAGCTCAATAGTGACACCTGCAGGGAGGAGGCTGTCATTACACCTTATAAAATAACTGCACCTGAACTGTTTTATATGGAGACAGTACTATAGCAGTTATATTATTGTACATAGGGGGCAGTATTAAAGTAATTATGTTCTTGTATATAGGGGCAGTATTATAGTAGTTATATTCTTATACATAGGGGCAGTATTATAGTAGTTATATTCTTGTACATAGGGGCAATATTGTAGTAGTTATATTCTTGTACATAGGGAGCAGTATTATAGTAATTATATTCTGGTACATAGGGGGCAGTATTATAGTATTTATATTCTAGTGCATAGGGGCAGTATTATAGTAGCTATATTCTTGTACATAGAGGCAGTATTATAGTAGTTATATTCTTATACATAGGGAGCAGTATTATAGTAGTTATATTCTTGTACATAGGAGCAGTATTATAGTAGTTATATTCTTGTACATAGGGACAGTATTATAGTAGTTATATTCTTGTACATAGGGGCAATATTGTAGTAGTTATATTCTTGTACATAGGGAGCAGTATTATAGTAATTATATTCTGGTACATAGGGGGCAGTATTATAGTATTTATATTCTAGTGCATAGGGGCAGTATTATAGTAGCTATATTCTTGTACATAGAGGCAGTATTATAGTAGTTATATTCTTATACATAGGGAGCAGTATTATAGTAGTTATATTCTTGTACATAGGAGCAGTATTATAGTAGTTATATTCTTGTACATAGGGGGCAGTATTATAGCAGTTATAATCTTGTACATATGGGGCAGTATTATAGCAGTTATATTCTTGTACATAGGGGCAGTATTATAGTAGTTATATTCTTGTACATAGGGGCAGTATTATAGTAGTTATATTCTTGTACATAGGGGCAGTATTATAGTAGTTATATTCTTGTACATAGGGGCAATATTATAGTAATTATATTCTGGTACATAGGGGGCAGTATTATAGTAGTTATATTCTTGTACATAGGGGCAGTATTATAGTAGTTATATTCTAGTGCATAGGGGCAGTATTATAGTAGATATATTCTTGTACATAGGGGCAGTATTATAGTAGTTATATTCTTGTACATAGGAGCAGTATTATAGTAGTTATATTCTTGTACATAGGAGCAGTATTATAGTAGTTATATTCTAGTGCATAGGGGCAGTATTATAGTAGTTATATTCTTGTACATAGGGGCAGTATTATAGTAGTTATATTCTTGTACATAGGGGCAGTATTATAGTAGTTATATTCTTGTACATAGGGGCAGTATTATAGTAGTTATATTCTTGTACATAGGGGCAGTATTATAGTAGTTATATTCTTGTACATAGGGGCAATATTATAGTAATTATATTCTGGTACATAGGGGGCAGTATTATAGTAGTTATATTCTTGTACATAGGGGCAGTATTATAGTAGTTATATTCTAGTGCATAGGGGCAGTATTATAGTAGATATATTCTTGTACATAGGGGCAGTATTATAGTAGTTATATTCTTGTACATAGGAGCAGTATTATAGTAGTTATATTCTTGTACATAGGGGCAGTATTATAGTAGTTATATTCTAGTGCATAGGGGCAGTATTATAGTAGATATATTCTTGTGCATAGGGGGCAGTATTATTTTGTACGTACCTCGGCCTCTTTTAGATAGATTCCTTTTCCATCTTTACTCAGATTATGAAAGACCTCTGTAATGGAGAGAGAGGAGTCAATATGAGCAGATAGTGACGGACCGGCAGCCGCGCGCTGACAGCTCAGGTTTGCATTATCTCCCAGCCGCACATACAGGGGGTCCTGGAGACTGTGCTGAACCTTACAAAGCTTTAACCCATGAGGTCACATTGTCTAACAACCTCATTTCCACCCTCCGACAACTCATGGATATAGTAATAATACCGCCCTGGATACTTAGTGCTGCCGGGAGATTCATGCAAATGTTGCAAAGCAAATGATTAGAAAGCAAAGTCCTCATTCACCAACCAAGCGGATTGTGCATCTGATCAGTGCATGTGGACAGGGGCGAAACCTGGGCCCCGATGCAAAAGCTCCAATTACTGCAAGTCTGTTATATTGGTCAAAGCGACTTTTTGGGGTCCCCCTGGGCTGCAGGGACCGGGTGCGATAGGTATTTTTTTAGTTAGTGCCCGTTTGTAATCACGCTTCATTAGTGATGTGCACATGTATGTATGGTTATATATACATGTCTGTGTGCTGCATAGCAGATGCAGAGGCAAACGACACACTCGGCTCTGCTACATCGCTATGCAGCCGCTTCTCATTTATCACCTCTCTCAGACATGGTAGCGCCCATCTATACCCTGCACCAATTGTTCCATGAATGTCCCTTCCCCACGTCCTACCTGTACCGCTGACGGGCGGTGACGGTGGCATAAAATGGGGAAGGGACGGGTTAAACCGGGACCGGATGAAGCTGGAGGTAGTGACATTGTGCGGTGGAGCCGAGGAGGTGCTGCTATAGGGAGGAGCACACAGCGCATTAGTGAAGTACTACTACTCCCAGCTGTCTCCATTCCACCCTCTACGACACCTCCGGCCTGCAGGATGAAGCCGGCCGGGGAGCAAATGCCCATTGGGTCATCACTTATCGGGATCCCCTAAAACTGAACACTGGGAAGAGATTTTATTATCCGACTGTCTCTTTAAGAAGAAAACAGATAAATTAGTCAATAAGAAGCAGGAATGTTCCGTGTTCCAAAATAGCAACCAGAAAGGGTTAAGAAAAAGATACAATGTATCAAGGAAAGCGGCGGGACAACCGGTGCGGCCGCCATTACTGATGTACAGAAATCATGTGAGCTCACGACGACCCCGCGGGGGAGCAGAGGCCGCCAAACACCATCGATCCACGCCATCTCTGGCGTTACACCATCCACATTGGGCGCAGTGACGTACCTTCATTGATCTCTATCCGCAGCATGAGGCAGACGAAATTCTCAAAATTGATTTTCAGAGACGAGTTGCCGTATCGCAGCGCCATTAGGTTGGAGAATTGACGGCTTAATGTGATTCCTTCAGGCATTAAATAGTAAGAGAAAGAGAGAGAGCGAGAATAAAGAGAGAGAGCGAGACAGAAAGTAAGAAAGAGACAGTCAAGAGGAAAAGAGAGGGAGAAAGACAGTCAGGAAGAGAGACAGAGTAAGGAAAATAGGGAGAGAGACAGTCAGTAAGAAAGAGATAGTTAGAAGGAAGAGAGAGGAAGAGAGGTAGGATTAGAGACAGAGTAAGGGGAGAGAGGGAGAGAAACAGTCAGGAGGAGAGACAGAGAGTAAGAAAGAGACAGTCAGGAGGAAAAGACAGGGAGAGAGACAGAAAGTAAGGCGAGAGAGGGGGTGAGATGGAGAGTAAGAAAAGAGATATAGAGAGACAGGGGGAGGGAGACAGTCAGGAGGAGAGAGATAGAGAGTAAGGGGAGAGAGGGACAGAGAGTAAGGAAAGAGATGGAGAGAGATAGAGAGTAAGGGAAGAGAGGGAGAGAGACAGCCAGGAGGAGAGAGATAGAGAGTAAGGGGAGAGAGACAGCCAGGAGGAAAGAGATAGAGAGTAAGGGGAGAAAGACAGTCAGGAAGAAAGAGATAGAGAGTAAGGGGAGAGAGGGAGAGAGACAGGGTGAGAGAGACAGGAGGAGAGATAGAGAGTAAGGGGAGAGAGGGAGAGAGACAGCCAGGAGGAAAGAGATAGAGAGTAAGGGGAGAAAGACAGTCAGGAAGAAAGAGATAGAGAGTAAGGGGAGAGAGGGAGAGAGACAGGGTGAGAGAGAGAGGAGGAGAGATAGAGAGTAAGGGGAGAGAGGGAGAGAGACAGCCAGGAGGAAAGAGATAGAGAGTAAGGGGAGAAAGACAGTCAGGAAGAAAGAGATAGAGAGTAAGGGGAGAGAGGGAGAGAGACAGGGTGAGAGAGAGAGGAGGAGAGATAGAGAGTAAGGGGAGAGAGGGAGAGAGACAGGGTGAGAGAGACAGGAGGAGAGATAGAGAGTAAGGGGAGAGAGGGAGAGAGACAGATGGGGAGAGAAAAAGAGCAGAGAGTGGAGATAGAGAGAAAGGAAAAAAGAGATGGAGGAGAGAGGAGAGAGAGGGGAGAAAGAGAGGAGGATGGAGTGAGAGAAGAAAAAGTGAAGAAAGTCAGAGAGAGAGGGGAGAAAAAGTGGAGAAGGAGTGGGGAGAGAGAGGGGAGAGTGGAAAAATAGAGTGGAGAAAGAGAGGAGAGAGAGAAAAGAGATAGAGGCGACAGAGAGAAGGAGGAGAGTGGGGGGAGAGAGAGAAGAGAAAAAGTGGAGAGAGGAGAGAGAGAACCTGGTTAGCAGACATATTAAAGTCCCACCTGTTTCTATCTCTGCTCTTATCTGAAGAAGACAAGCACCTGACTGGATCCGCAGCATCACTTATATGCACTCCGTATACACGCAGTATACACGCAGTATATACACTCATAACTCACAGCCTGCAGAGCTGGGTTTGTCATGTAGTCCATTCTATGCATTCATCCTGCCACAATATTTTTTCTGGAGATTTACATAGGACTGCAGGTCAGCTTTTACATTATCTAAATTCAGTTCTTTCAATAACAAGCTCAGCTCTGCTACATCATTACAAATGTTGCCGAGGTAAAATAGTTCTTCTTTCCATAGCCCCTATAAGAGCTATTCATGACCTCCTCTTATTTACATGGGACTGCAGGTCAATCAATTCTGGACATTGGATGGCTCAGCTCTGCGTCATCTTTCCGGATGTAGCAGATCTGAGGCCGCTCTGCCCCTTTATCCCAGTTCTCTCACTTTCGGGCTGGTGACGGGGACATTTCTCATATTTTACCTTTCTCCTGCACCGCGGCCTGCAGGTCATTCAGTTCCAAATATCCCGATTTATCAATGTCTCTCCTCTGGAAAATCTCCTATGGAAACAATGAGATTACACGGTGAGATTTCTCTGCGCGGCTTCACAGAATACAAACGCCGGGCGCATAAATCTCAATTTCACTCCCAGCAAACGGAACATTATATAATGCGTCTGGGAAGATTAGCGGGAATTGACCTTTCTGTGTAGAACAAGGGTAAAGCCTGCAAGTCTGTACAGATCAGCCGGGGCGCCGCTCGTCTCTTATAATCTGCTGCGTAATAACATTGTATCAGTCCAGTGACGCTGACACCGCTGTTCACACCAGAAATAATCAGCTCAAGGGAGACGCAGCAGAAACTGGAACAGAGGCGCTAAAGAGACAGAGTCCCCAGAACTACAAAGTCCCAGAGTCGTCACATTCTAACAATTATTAGCATGGATATTATTAGGATGGATGGATAGAGACAGAAAGCTCGGGTGACGCAAATTTCCCAGCTTTATAAAAACCCAGCCTCCTCTAACCTTGTGCCAAAAAACAGCAGCCATGAGTTACTCTAAGCAGCTGCCTAGCACTCTGAAAATGAAAATGGTGGCGGCCCACATAGCAGAAGGCTATAAGGAGATAGGAAAGCGTCTTTAAGTTGTCCTTTCCTCAGTTCCAAATGTAATTAAGAAATGGCAGTTACCAGGAACAGGGGAGGTCAAGATAAGGTCTGGGGACCAAACAAAATTTCTGAAAGCTGCTTGTAG
>NC_134355.1:23346729-23361729 GCF_048569485.1 Anomaloglossus baeobatrachus
GAAGGGGCTGACCATCTTCACCCAGTCCTGCTGTCTCGCTGAAGGTTTGTTACAATGTACCGACAAAGGAACAAAGCCCTCAGCTGTGTAGAGAAGACCGGGACAGGAAAATGTCTGGCTCCAATGCAAACAGGAATGTTTCTGTTCAGTGACAGCAATCACAGATATTGGATGAAGTGAAGACTTGGCCGTCAGTTCTATGGGCGCTATGTTCATCCTGTTGGGGTCCGGTGATCACCGATGGCTCTAACCACTAGACCTTGATTTTTGGGTGTGCTCATCCCTATGGAGTATTTATGCCTTCATATACACAGGAGCATTCTGTGTACAGCACCACGGTATAGGTTGGTGCCATAGAATAATGGAGAATCAATAGTTAATCCCCCTGCAGCCGGCACAGGAGGTTTTATGGGCGCAGATGAATGTACTGGAAGTGATGCTCTGTCGTAATGAAAAGTGGCGCGCAATTTGCTGGAAGTAACAGCGGCGGTGATTCAGGGTAATGGCTGAGCGCCCCCGGGCATAGCAAGAAGATCACAAATCACAGCACTTCTGCAACACGGGAAGGATACGTCCAACTGAGCCATGATGACTTTACAGTCGTCCAGGCTGAACTTGACCGGAGCGTGCCTGATACCTGCGAGAGATAGCGGGAATAAGCAGCGTTATCATACAGCCCACGGGCAAGACAGCACAGGGTTAATAATGCATGCGAGAAAAATCGGTCCTAACAGGGGTCTGCAAAAAGCGGACATGTTCTGCAATATGGCGCTCTTCTACAGTGCAACGTAAAGAACGCCAATCTCACGTAAATGTCCCCTTTCTGCATCAATTCTTCACCATTTTCAGTATCTCTGCTTGCTGTCATTTATTTTAAACCATTGCAAATTATCTCACAGCTCAAGTTTTGTTACAGTTACATTTTATCTACATGTAAGAAACTGTCACTTGGAGATTTCTACAAACTTCGCCAACTGTCATGGCGGCAGCGGCGGGATCGATTCAGACTCCAGATTCTCACACTCCGCCCGATAGCTTCTCTGGTGACTGTGATCAGCGAAGGCGGACTCAAGCATCGACCTGCAGAGTGGTAATTCATAAACAGGCCAGCAAGGGTTAATCTCTGCTAGTCTGCTTGTTAGTCTCCTTTGATCACATGTTGTTTGAGAGCCAATTATATCTGCTCTCCTCCTATATATGCTAGCTAGATCCTTCCATTAATGCCAGCTATAGTTTATCTATACTGGTCTGGTGAGGTGTTGTGATCCAGACTATCCAGTCTCTGTGATCAGCGCAGGCGGACTCGGGCATCGACTTGCAGAGTGATAACTAATAGGCAGGCTGGCAAGAGTTAATCTCTTCTGGTCTGATTCTTAGTCTCCTTTGATCACATGTTGTTTGAGAGCCTATCACATCTGCTCCCCTCCTATATATATGCTAGCTGGATCCTTCCATTAATGCCAGCTATAGTTTATCTATGCTGGTCTGGTGAGGCGTTGTGTAATTAAACAAGGCACTGCAGCGTTGGGTACCGCGCCTCCCGCCATTCTATGCCTCCAGTCCACTCCACTAATGTGCAACTGAGGAAGGTCCGTTGTAGACTGAAAACGTTTTTTCATGCACATTAAATAAACTTGCATCACTTTCAAGTTCGGGAGTGCCTTGTTTAATTACATTGTACGGCTTTGGATCCTGAAGAGCACCCCTATTTCTCTTGATATTCTTATAAGGAAGTGCCATTTCTTCTTTCTATGGTGAGGCCTTGTGATCCAGACTATCTGGTGATGGTGGTACTTGTTGCTGACTGTGGTTGTGATGTTAAGCCTTGTTGTCTTTTGTTGCTACCTTCCTGCTCTTGCTTTTCTCCTGAGTATCTCATTGTCTATTCCTATGTGTGTGCAGTGTGTCAGAGTTTTGGCTTTCCCTTGTCTGTCTTTATCTGTGTTTCCATCTGCTCCTTCCTTCCCTGGTGGGAGGGGGGGAATCAGATAGTTCTGGTCAGGAGCTTAGCCAGGCACAGGACTCAGGCATCTTCACCATTAGGGGTAACCCTGAGGTTAGTGATAGCCTAGGGTCCTCTCGTGTGAGGGACAGCATCCTTCGCTATTCCACAGTCACCTTGTGACAGAAACTATTAGGGAAGTTGAAAGAATTGGACGTCTGATGTTCTGAGATCTAATGATTGTCAAGACTGGATACAACTGTATTAGATCTGTACAGAATTTTAACCTCTGCAGGTACACAAGTTTGTTTTTTTCATTTATTGACAGCAAGCAGAGATATTGGAATGATAAAGAAATGCAAATTATAAGAGAAAGTCGCCAAACTTTCCATTATACAAGGATTAAGCTATATTTATACTAATGTGGAAACCCCCTTTAAGCTGGATCAGGACTTACTGGACCACGATCCTTTATTCAGCAACATCTGCAGCTCGGAGACATTGATCTCAGGATGCTGCAACATAAAGTATAGAGTGAATACATGTCCGGCCATATTAAGAGGGGCACAGTGGTGAACATAGAAGAGGCAAAGCAAAAATTAGCAGATACTGTTAGGGGGACCCTGGGGTGCTATTGTCCATCCCTAAACAATGGATATATTAGTGGTAAAATGTCACCACTAGAGGGAGACAACTGCATACATTATACATGAATCACAATAATGAAGTTCCTAGCTCCCTCTAGTGGTGACTGGCGCCAGCAGAACTATTCACCTTCACTATGTAGCATCCCCTCTCCCATCACTATAAAAAAAACCCTGCATATTTGCAAATCTAGACAATAACTTTATTAAAATAGTATTCTTTATAAATGAATATAAATTTACCAAATATAATCTGCTCTTTGTAAGTTTTAAATGCCTTTATACTTTTCATTAGCATTTGTTGTTGAGAAGCTGCTTACCTTCTCAAAATATCTGATGATGACATTTTCTTGATCATCCTGTTTGTCAGCAACTTTCTGATAAAAAAACAGCATGTCATAATTATAATAACCTACTACAAATATATATTGCATATTTTAATACTGCCCCTATGTACAAGAATATAACTGCTATAATACTGCCTTTATGTACAAGAATATAACTACTATAATACTGCCCCTAGATACAAAAATATAACTACTATAATACTGCCTCTATGTACCAGAATATAACTACTATAATACTGCCCCTATGTACAAGAATATAACTACTATAATACTGCTCCTATGTACAAGAATATAACTACTATAATACTGCCCCTATGTACAAGAATATAACTGCTATAATACTGCCTTTATGTACAAGAATATAACTACTATAATACTGCCCCTAGATACAAAAATATAACTACTATAATACTGCCTCTATGTACCAGAATATAACTACTATAATACTGCCCCTATGTACAAGAATATAACTACTATAATACTGCTCCTATGTACAAGAATATAACTACTATAATACTGCTCCTATGTACAAGAATATAACTACTATAATACTGCCTCTATGTACAAGAATATAACTACTATAATACTGCTCCTATGTACAAGAATATAACTACTATAATACTGCCCCTATGTACAAGAATATAACTACTATAATACTGCCCCTATGTACAAGAATTTAACTACTATAATACTGCCCCTATGTACAAGAATATAACTACTATAATACTGCTCCTATGTACAAGAATATAACTACTATAATACTGCCCCTATGTACAAGAATATAACTACTATAATACTGCCCCTATGTACAAGAATATAACTACTATAATGCTGCCCCTATGTACAAGAATATAACTACTATAATACTGCTCCTATGTACAAGAATATAACTACTATAATACTGCTCCTATGTACAAGAATATAACTACTATAATACTGCCCCCTATGTACAAGAATATAACTACTATAATACTGCCTTTATGTACAAGAATATAACTGCTATAATACTGCCCCTATATACAAGAATATAACTGCTATAATACTGCTCCTATATACAAGTATATAACTACTATAATACTGCCCCTATGTACAAGAATTTAACTACTATAATACTGCCCCTATGTACAAGAATATAACTACTATAATACTGCCCCTATGTACAAGAATATAACTATTATAATACTGCCCCTTATATACAAGAATATAACTGCTATAATACTGCCCCCTATGTACAAGAATATAACTACTATAATACTGCCCCCTATGTACAAGAATTTAACTACTATAATACTGCCCCTATGTACAAGAATATAGCTACTATAATACTGTCCCTATGTACAAGAATATAACTACTATAATACTGCCCCTATGTACAAGAATAAGAATATAACTACTATAATACTGCCCCTATGTACAAGAATATAACTACTATAATACTGCCCCTATGTACAAGAATAAGAATATAACTACTATAATACTGCCCCTATGTACAAGAATATAACTACTATAATACTGCCCCTATGTACAAGAATTTAACTACTATAATACTGCCCCTATGTACAAGAATATAACTACTATAATACTGTCCCTATGTACAAGAATATAACTACTATAATACTGCCCCTATGTACAAGAATATAACTACTATAATACTGCCCCTATGTACAAGAATATAACTACTATAAAACTGCCTCCTATATACAAGAATATAACTACTATAATACTGCCCCCTATGTACAAGAATATAACTACTATAATACTGCCCCTATGTACAAGAATATAACTACTATAATACTGCCCCCTATGTACAAGAATATACCTACTATAATACTGCTCCTATATACAAGAATATAACTACTATAATACTGCGCCCTATGTACAAGAATATAACTACTATAATACTGCCCCTATGTACAAGAATATAACTATTATAATACTGCCCCTTATATACAAGAATATAACTGCTATAATACTGCTCCTATATGTGAGAGCATTGCGTCTTGTTTACCTTGCAGCAGAGAACCAGATTTGGACTTTCTCCTTGGACTCTGTAATGAGTATATATAAATACATTGAGTGACCGCTCTGTTAGTTCTCATACCTCAGATGCGTTTCTATCAGGTGGACATGCTGGGAGTTGTAGTCCGCACTTACTCCAGGAGATGTTTTCTGGAGAACACACGCAGGATGAATTCACACTCTTGCCTCGGTTCTGCAGTGGACGGGATGATGACGTAGGACCCCGGGAGCAGGTGGAAGTCTTGGGTCACTTCTCGCTCGTTGATGAACACGCACTTGTTGTTGACTGGACGGTTGTGTATGAAGAATTCTTGCGGCAGCCGGCTCCTTATCGCCTGGTACTGTGTGCGGGGGGAGATACGTACAAAGTAGGAAACCCAGCGAAACTAATGTCTATTGATAAATACAAGTAATGACCAGCACAAGTGCAATAGCAGAATCCAGTGCGGGATCCAACACAACTGAAGATAGAAAATCTAAAATGTCGGCAGCACTTTACGGTTCTTAGTGCTGTAGACATTTTATTTTATTTCTTAATATCTCTTTTATATTTACACATCTATTTCATCTGTAGATATGTTTACAACTATTAAACTATTTATAAAAGTATTGATCTAATATATATATATATATATATATACACACAGTATACTGCTCAAAAAATAAAGGGAACACGTAAAGAGTGTTCCCTTTATTTTTTTGAGCAATATATTTATTTATTAACTCAAATGTTCATCTATCTATCATCTAGCCGTCCATCTATAAATCCATCCATTTATCATCCATCCAAGCATCCATCCATCTATCCATCTATCCATCCATCCATCTATCCATCCATCTATCTATCCATCCATCTATAAATCTATCCATCCAACCATATAACTATCCATCCACCCATCAACCCATCCATCCATCCATCCATCCATCCATAAATATATCCATTCACCCATACAACCATATAACTATCCATCCATCCATCTATCCATCTACCCACCCATCCATTCATCTCTCTATCCACCCACCCATCCATCCATCTATCCATCCATCCATCCGTCTATCAATCCATCCATCCATCCATCCATCCATCCATCTATCCATTCCTCCATCCATCCATCCATCCATCCATCCATTAATCTATCCATATTTCCATCCACCCACCCATCCATCTCTCTATCCATCCACTCATCCATCCATCTATAAATCTATCCATCCATCTATAAATCTATCCATTCATCCATCTATCCATCCATCCATCTATAAATCTATCCATCCATCCAACCATATAACTATCCATCCACCCATCCATGTATCCATCTATCCATCTACCCACCCATTCATTCATCTCTCTATCCATCCATTCATCCATCCATCCTTCCATCTATAAATCTATCCATTCATCCATCTATCCTTCCATCCATCCTTCCATCTATAAATCTATCCATTCATCCATCCATCCATCCATCCACCCATCCATCTATCTATCCATCTATCCATCCATATGTTCATCCATCTCTCCATCTACCCATCCATTCATCTCTCTATCCATCCATCCATCCATCCGTGGTCCTGGCTTATACAATCTTCTGGCTATAAACAGCCTCACAGTTTCTAGCCTATCCTGCGCTTTCTCTGGTTGCCCCCGGCTTGTAGAATAAATGAATCCATAGCTGTAGGTCCCAGTCAATATAAAGATTTATTATCCTTCAGAGCCCTGGAAGCGGCGGCGGCGGCTCCACAACCTGCGGTATTAATCTTCCCGTTCAATAAAACCTGCATTTGACCTCCCGGCTCCCGGCGATTACTATTGTTCGGATCCTCGGCCCCGCACCCTCCCCTCCCCCATTATTTCACGTTTATCCATGCGTGCAATTAAAGATAATAATTATTATTAAATTATGACAGAGTGTTAACCCCGTCCTCTATTTCCGTCCTCCCGCCCACAGCGGAGAGCAGATTCTTCGATATTAATAAGAGGCAGCATTGATGGCGCACATACTGCACCTTGTGCTACATTGTAGCACTGAACATTCCAAATGGAAACATTGTTGCTACTCACCTCCAGCGGCACCTGGAAGACAAAAGAAACATTGTCATGAGATATAATGAAATACATTTACCAAAATGCATTGCTTCATTTTTCATGAATCCACATTTATGAAATTCTCATCCTGTCCTCACCTTAAAGATGGAGATCCCGATGTAGAGCGGCGGGGACTGATTCCGGTGCTTATGGTTCTGCTTCTGAAGAAGGGACACCAGAACATTGCAGGAATTTGTGTACTTCTCCATGTTGTCTCCGACCAGAATCTTCAGCCTGTACTGCGGATTCTTCCAGTAGGAATCTACATTTATATAGATACAATGTATCAGTGAAAGGTCACACAAGGGTGACACCAATGACCGGGTCATGATGATGCCGGACAATACCTGTGTAGGTCATCCTGCCGCCCGCCGTGCTGCCGTCCACCCATTTTCCTATTTGCATTGATAGGGTCCATTCCTTGCCGTTCTCGTGACTCATCAGATCTGGGGTCAGTTTACAGATAACCAGCTCTACAAAGTGAGCCTCAAAGTCTTCAATGGACATCCTGTGCCAAAACATGCAGACAATGTATCAACTGAATTTAAATGTACAGGGAGCTCCCCCTAGTGGTGTCTGCAGACAGGATCTTATCATGTATCTCTGTATACAGGGAGCTCCCCCTAGTGGTGGCTGCAGACAGGATCTTATCATGTCTCTCTGTATACAGGGAGCTCCCCCTAGTGGTGGCTGCAGACAGGATCTTATCATGTATCTCTGTATACAGGGAGCTCCCCCTAGTGGTGGCTGCAGACAGGATCTTATCATGTATCTCTGTATAAAGTGAGCTCCTCCTAGTGGTTGCTGCAGACAGGATCTTATCATGTATCTCTGCATAAAGTGAGCTCCCCCTAGTAGTGGCTGCAGACAGGATCTTATCATGTATCTCTGTATACAGGGAGCTCCCCCTAGTGGTGACTGTAGACAGAATCTTATCATGTATCTCTGTATACAGGGAGCTCCCCCTAGTGGTGGCTGCAGACAGAATCTTATCATGTATCTCTGTATACAGGGAGCTCCCCCTAGTGGTAGCTGCAGACAGGATCTTATCATGTATCTCTGTATACAGGGAGCTCCCCCTAGTGGTGGCTGCAGACAGGATCTTATCATGTATCTCTGTATACAGGGAGCTCCCCCTAGTGGTGGCTGCAGACAGGATCTTATCATGTATCTCTGTATACAGGGAGCTCCCCCTAGTGGTGGCTGCAGACATAAGCGTATGTATCTCTGTATACAGGGAGCTCCCCCTAGTGGTGGCTGCAGACAGGATCTTATCATGTATCTCTGTATACAGGGAGCTCCCTCTAGTGGTGGCTGCAGACAGGATCTTATCATGTATCTCTGTATACAGGGAGCTCCCCCTAGTGGTGGCTGCAGACAGGATCTTATCATGTATCTCTATATACAGGGAGCTCCCCCTAGTGGTGGCTGCAGACAGACTCTTATCATGTATCTCTGTATACAGAGAGCTCCCCATAGTGGTGGCTGCAGACAGGATCTTATCATGTATCTCTGTATACAGGGAGCTCCCCCTAGTGGTGACTGCAGACAGGATCTTATCATGTATCTCTGTATACATGGAGCTCCCCCTAGTGGTGACTGCAGACAGGATCTTATCATGTATCTCTGTATACAGGGAGCTCCCTCTAGTGGTGGCTGCAGACAGGATATTATCATGTATCTCTGTATACAGGGAGCTCCCCCTAGTGGTGGCTGCAGACAGGATCTTATCATGTATCTCTGTATACAGGGAGCTCCCCCTAGTGGTGGCGGCAGACAGAATCTTATCATGTATTTCTGTATACAGAGAGCTCCCCCTAGTGGTGTCTTTAGACAAAATCGTATCATGTATCTCTGTATACAGGGAGCTCCCCTAGTGGTGGCTGCAGACAGGATCTTATCATATATCTCTGTTTACAGGGAGCTCCCCCTAGTGGTGGCTGCAGACAGGATCTTATCATGTATCTCTGTTTACAGGGAGCTCCCCCTAGTGGTGGCTGCAGACAGGATCTTATCATGTATCTCTGTATACAGGGAGCTCCCCCTAGTGGTGGCTGCAGACAGGATCTTATCATGTATCTCTGTATACAGGGAGCTCCCCCTAGTGGTGGCTGCAGACAGGATCTTATCATGTATCTCTGTATACAGGGAGCTCCCCCTAGTGGTGACTGCAGACAGGATCTTATCATGTATCTCTGTATACAGGGAGCTCCCCCTAATGGTGGCTGCAGACAGACTGACAGAGTTATGTATTCGTGAACTGGGTTCTGATTGAAAAGTAAATACTTACAAAAAAAAATGTTTTAACTTTTTTCTTACCAGAATTCTCCATCTTCTCTGGTCTTCCGCAGCAGAAGTCTTTCCTTGAAGCTGAGTTGATCCCATTTTGAGGAACTAGTTAAAAGTTAGAAAACAAATTGTGAATGCACGGAAAAAAGAAAATAGACACAAAAATCTATCACACACATCACAGCGAGGAAAAGCATTAAAAATGGATCCTGCGCTTCGCCTGCCTCAAATTTGTTTCATGGTGTGATCACAAAATAAAAAAAATAAAAAATAAATCAAAATGATACTTTAGCCACAGATGGGTAATGTAATAATTCTAGATCATGCTGCATTAATTAAATAAAATATAAAAAAAAATGTAAAGGTCTATTTTCTGAATTTTTGGGAATTTTGTCAAATTTTTATATACAGTTTTTCCAATTAGGGTAGAACTCTATGATATTGTTGTGCTACATAAGAGGCTTTTTGTAATTTAATGTATATCCTAAGGTGATTTTTAAAAAAAAAAAAAAATTCATCCTGTAGTGTCAGTTCTGTCCACTAGAGGGCAGTGTAGTATGATGAAATATAATAAAGATGCACATTTGTATTTTTATTATTATTTTTTTTTTCCTATTTTTTTTCTTTTTTTTTTCACCTACCTGTCACTCCAATTTCCTTTCCATTCGATCTTTCCCCATGGGTTTCTCAGCCTGACTAACTTTTCTGTTCCAGATTTGCAGGTCACCTGGAGAGAAGTGATGGAGGGAATTTACTCATTATGCATCACAAACAGAGAAAGCCGCTATACAGGCCGCGCGAGACGCTTGTAATCTTACCGGTCGGATCCCGGTCACGGTGTACGCGTGTCCCGCCACTAATCCGTTATCCAAGACCCTTTCAGGCTAAAATACAATAAATGTCAAAAATATTTACAACTGAGAATGGGGAAAATGATACGAAAATAAAAAAAACCTCTAAAAAAAGTTTTATAACCTAAATTATATATTTTGAGCACATACGACCTTTTATTTGGTGAAGATTGTTCAACCCCAGAAAATTAATCAAGGTTTGTGAATATAAAATAGACATGATTTATATAAGTTAAGTCTAATGAATATTAGTCAGGTCTAATAATTACTAGTCAGGACTAAAACATATTGGTCAGGACTAAACAATATTCCTCAAGTCTAATGAATATTGCTCAGGTCTAATAATTACTAGTCAGGACTAAAAAATATTCCTCAGGTCTAACAAATATTGGTCAAGTCTAATAATTACTAGTCAGGACTAAAAAATATTGGTCAGATGCAATGATTGCTAGTCAAGACTAAAGAAAATTGGTCAGACCTAATGATTGCTAGTTAGGACTAAAAAACATTCCTCAGGTCTAATGAATATTGCTCAGGTCTAATAATTACTAGTCAGGACTAAAATAATATTACTCAGGTCTAACAAATATTGGTCAAGTCTAATAATTACTAGTCAGGACTAAAAAATATTCCTCAGGTCTATTAAATATTGCTCAGGTCTAATAATTACTAGTCAGGACTAAAAAATATTCCTCAGGTCTAATGAATATTGCTCAGGTCTAATAATTACTAGTCAGGACTAAAAAATATTCCTCAGGTCTAATGAATATTGCTCAGGTCTAATAATTACTAGTCAGGACTAAAAAATATTCCTCAGGTCTAACAAATATTGGTCAAGTCTAATAATTACTAGTCAGGACTAAAAAATATTCCTCAGGTCTAACAAATATTGGGCAAGTCTAATAATTACTAGTCCGGACTAAAAAATATTGGTTAAATCCAATCATTGCTAATCAAGACTAAAGAATATGGGTCAGACCTAATGATTGCTAGTGAGGACTAAAAAATATTCCTCAGGTCTAATGAATATTGCTCAGGTCTAATAATTACTAGTCAGGACTAGAAAATATTCCTCAGGTCTAATGAATATTGCTCAGGTCTAATAATTACTAGTCAGGACTAAAAAATATTCCTCAGGTCTAATGAATATTGCTCAGGTCTAATAATTACTAGTCAGGACTAAAAAATATTCCTCAGGTCTAACAAATATTTGTCAAGTCTAATAATTACTAGTCAGGACTAAAAAATATTCCTCAGGTCTAATAAATATTGCTCAGGTCTAATAATTACTAGTCATGACTAAAAAACATTCCTCAGGTCTAACAAAAATTGGTCAAGTCTAATAATTACTAGTCATGACTAAAAAATATTCCTCAGGTCCAACAAACTTTGGTCAAGTCTAATAATTACTAGTCAGGACTAAAAAATATTACTCAGGTCTAACAAATATTGGTCAAGTCTAATAATTACTAGTTAGGACTAAAAAATATTCCTCAGGTCTAACAAATATTGTTCAAGTATAATAATTACTAGTCAAGACTAAAAAATATTGGTCAGATGCAATGATTGCTAGTCAAGAATAAAGAAAATTGGTCAGACCTAATGATTGCTAGTGAGGACTAAAAAATATTCTTCAGGTCTAATGAATAATGGTCAAGTCTAATAATTACTAGTCAGGACTAAAAAATATTCCTCAGGTCTAACAAATATTGGTCAAGTCTAATAATTACTAGTCAGGACTAAAAAATATTCCTCAGGTCTAATGAATATTGGTCAGGTCTAATAATTACTAGTCAGGACTAAAAAATATTGGTCAGATCCAATGATTGCTAGTCAAGACTAAAGAAAATTGGTCAGACCTAATGATTGCTAGTGAGGACTAAAAAATATTCCTCAGGTCTAATGAATATTGGTCAGGTCTAATAATTACTAGTCAGGACTAAAAAATATTCCTCAGGTCTAATGAATATAGCTCAGGTCTAATAATTACTAGTCAGGACTAAAAAATATTGGTCAGATCCAATGATTGCTAGTCCCGACTAAAAAATATTGGTCAGATCTAATGATTGTTAGTCATGACTAAAAAATATTCCGTAGGTCTAACGAATATTGGTCAGGTCTAATGATTACTAGTCAGGACTAAAAAATATTTGTCAGGTCTAATGGCTATTGCTCAGGCCTAATAAATATTGGTCAGAATTATGAATATTGGCAAGGTCTAATGAAAATTGGTTACATCTAATGATTATTAGTCAGGCCTAAAAAATATTGGTCAGGCTTAATAATTATTGACCTGGTCTAATATATGTTGTTCAGGTCTAATGATTACCAGGCAGCCCTAAAAAATACTGTTTAACGTTAGTTAGACCTAATGGATATTGATTTGGCCTGATAAATATTGGTATGGCTTAATGAATATTAATCCAGTCTAATAAATGTTCGTCAGGCCTAAAAAATATTGGTCAGGTTTAAAAAAAGATTGGTCAGAGCTAATGAATATAAGTCAGGCCTAATGGACATTGGTCAGAAATATGGCTATTGTTCAGTTCTAATGAAGATTAGTTACATCTAATTATTATTAGTCAGGCCTAAAAAATATTAGTCAGGTCTAATAAATATTGGTCAGAGCTAATGAATATTAGCCAAGTCTAATGGATATTGGTCAGAATTATGACTAACTGTCAGCTCTAATGAATATTGGGCAGGTCTAATTATTATTAGTCAGGACTAAAAAATATTGGTCAGACTTAATAATTATTGGCCAGGTCTAATATATATATATATATTGTTCAGGGCTAATTATTACAAGGCAGGCCTAAAAAATATTGGTCAACATTAGTTAGACCTAATGGATATTGATCTGGCCTGATAAATATTGGTAAAGTCTAATGAATATTGGTCAGACCTAAAAAATATTGGTCAGGTCTAAAAAATATTGGTCAGAACTAATGAATATTAGTCAGGCCTAATGGTCAGAATTATGACTATTGGTCAATACTGATGAATATTGATCAGGTGTAATTAATATTAGTCAGGCCTAAAAAATATTGATAAGGACTAATAAATAGTGGTCAGAGATAATCAATATTAGTGAGGTCTAATAAATATTGGTAAGGTCTAAAAAATATTGGTCAGAACTAATGAATATTAGTCAAGTCTAATGAATATTGGTCAGATCTAATAAATGTTTGTCTGGCCTCATACATATTAGTCAGACCTAAATCATATTGATCAAGTTTAATAAAGATATGTAAATTGGCCTCATGAATATTAATGAGGCCTTGTGATATAAATATTCAGGCTTATGAATATCAATAAGGTCTCATGAATATTTTAAGCCTCTTTATGAAATATAAATCACACATACATGTATATAATATAATAGTATAGTGGAACCGATGGGACTCACCCCGGATCGGGTCTGACACCCCATCAGACAGCCGCTGTATGCCGCCCTCAGCATGATCTGCCATAGATCAGGAGGGGCCTGCTCTAATTTGATGGTCATGTTCACGCCGCCGGTGAAATCTACCAAAGCTTCGGACACTTGTCCAATCTGTAAATCTTCATAAGATCCGCAAAGCCTAAAAACAAAGAAAGTGATGAGTAAGTGCGGCCAGCAGGGGTCACCAGAGAGCAAGTGTCAGCGAAAGGCTCATATAGTGCAGCTGATGGGCCGGGGACCCTGCAGAGTTGTCATGTGCCCCATTAACCCTTCTGCTATTGTTTTTATATAACCTTTTTTTTATTGTTTAGATTATGTCTCCATTTTTTTTAGAAGGGCTCGCGATTGGAATACAGTATCATGCCGATATCCGCTTACTGATTATGGAAGTAAATTATGAGGAGTGCTCTAAATTAAGGATGCAGACCAGAGAGACAATACCTATGTTTTGCTTTCATTGCTCCAATGGAGTTCGCAGTTAACTCTTCAAAAACTGAACTTTTTAACTTTGGGCCTATGAAAGTAATACAATAGTATTGCACCACTGCCCTCTGGTGGACAAACACTGGAGCTGCCACTCACTTGAAGTTCACTTCTCCATTTCCTATTTTTTCACTCATTCCGTTATATAGATCATGCAATTTTCTTTGTCACCTTAAAATGAACTTGACTGTAACTTTTTGTGACCATATTATAATATAGAAAGATTAATCGCAATCAATCACTAGCGGTCACCGCTGCCCATGAAGTCGTTTTTCCCGCTGTCACTCACCCTAAATGGCTTATACATTTACAACCTCCACATGCTGCATATAAATATTCCTGTGTGAGAATCAGCCTCTACCGTTATCTTATAATTGCATTCATGAACCAGGAGGTTTTGGATGAACTGATTGTAACTTAAGGGTTAAACTTAATGTAGTGACTTAAGGTTGCCCATAGTATGACCAATAACAGTGTAAAGCCGTATATAATTATATATACATATAGCATAATTATACATATAGCGTAATTATATATATTATAGCTCCACTCCATTTAAGTAAATGGTGCTGAGCTGCAGTACCGCACACAGCCTGTAGATAAGGGGGGCGCTGTTTGTTGCAGAAAGCAGCCATGTCTTCCTAATCCTAGACAACCCCTTTAAAGTGTCCTCAGCTCAGACCGCTTCCCCATTACATTTGTTAATGAGCATTTAATGGAAACTCTACAATGAGCCTCCAGTGTTGAATAGGCCATTTAAAGGGCCTCTCCGGTTTGGAGACAAAGTCCCTCCATTCAGTCTGTCCCTTCATCCAATGCTGAAAAGTAACGTTAAAAATATAAACAGTGACGTTTTGCCCATTAGATACCTGCCCCCAGTACACGGCACCAGCAGCTGTT
>NC_134355.1:23366729-23471729 GCF_048569485.1 Anomaloglossus baeobatrachus
AAAATAGTGCACTGCTCATAACACATAGGTTCCTGCTTTGACCACTCTTTTAAGCAGTATTTTATCCATTTTTGTGTCTCTGAAGCCCAAATCCCCTTTGATCAGCTGACATTGGTGGCCTGTCTCTTTAAGAAATGGTTATCTATTAATGCCTAAATGTGTAATTCACAAGTCTGAGAAAGTGTCACGGGTATGCAATGATGGAACAGTGGCTCCTAGGCTGCCCCTCAGGCTCGAGACCCTGCTCTGTCCCTTATCTCGGAGGTTGGCTTGATGGTAGCCAGGTCCTAGCCCCCAGCATGACCCTAACTCCTGTCTGAGCCCTGATCTTACTTCCGTTCTTCCACTCCATTGGGGCGGGCCGGAAAATGCAATGACCAAACCCCACAAAATAACATGGACAAGGGAGAACGTAAACTTGTTAACACAGCACTCAAAACACACAGAAAACAATATGTGTACTGGGGAACAACGAAAAAGGGAAGGAAATAACACACAACAGGGGAACGCTCACACCACTCAAAAACGCAACAGAGATCACTAACAGGAAAATCACCAAGACCGGTATTGCTGGAGCTTATGCTGAAGCTATCATCGGCACATAGTTTAAATAGGGAGGAGGCAGCTGCATGTGATAATTAGCAACCTGAGCTCATAGGTCCTGCTCAGAAGTCTGCAGGAATTAGCTCCCACAGAGCTAAAGACCAATGAACCAGAACCAGCCGACGCCCGGCTCAGGCTGAACAATAAAGAAGCCTCAGGTTGCTTGCCAGACTCCCGAGGTGTGAACAGACTCTGACGCCACTGTGCTAGCAGGTGTCTGCAGAGCCGAACATCGCATGACAGAAGGTTGGATTGATTTGAGTGGAATTAATTAATTAATAAAACCATTTTTTTGGGTGGGGGATGTGGGGGGATATGTCCCAATTCCAAGAACATCGACCAAAAAGTAATTACTGGACTTGGTAAATCGGCCAACACAAGATCTTAACACTTAAATATCCCATAAAATTAAACTTTAGAGATGTTGTAAAGACCGTGGCATCGTGGAGTTCTTCTGCCTGTCAGATGAGACCTTGCTGTGATTGCTCTGCTCTGAGAGAGGCAGAGAGAGCTGCTATATTCAGAGACTGGACACAGAGCTGCTCATAGAATTGCTGCTAAGAGAATGTTTTTAGAATAATCCTCATGTATATGATGTGCCAAAAAAAATATTAAAACTTATATTTAGGGGATTGATATAATGGATGGAATAACCCTTGAACTGTGTAGAAATATCTATAAGTACAGCCGTGGAGAAGATTGTTGGTAAAGTAAGAAAACCCCACAAGGGTGTGATAAAAGTAATTGTCAATTTAGAATGACATAAGGATTAGATTTTGCTGTACAAATTTGGTTCAATAGAAAAAAATAAAAACTTATGAAACTGGTCTGGACACAAAACATGGTTCCCGTAATATAATATTTTCTTGCACGACTTTTTAGGGCAATCAAACGAATGCTGAGATTTCTGCATCGTCCGCATGTCCTTGGCCAACTCCTAGAGAGCAGACAGCTCCTTGTGCCTCAGGTTCTGCACAGTCTCCAGGTATTTTGTCCGACTCCTCATGGGCAAACGGCTCCTCTTGTCTCTGGATCTGCACCTTGTGCGGGTATTTTGTCCGACTCTTTGAGAGCAGACGGCTCCTTGTGTCTCAGGTTCTGTACCGTCTGCAGGTATTTTGGACAATTCCTCGAGAGCAGACGGCTCCTTGTGTCTCAGGTTCTGCACCGTCTGCAGGTATTTTGGACAATTCCTCGAGAGCAGACGGCTCCTTGTGTCTCAGGTTCTGCACCGTCTGCAGGTATTTTGGCCGACTCCTCGTGAGCAGACGGCTCCTTGTGTCTCAGATTCTGCACCGTCTGTAGGTATTTCGGACAATTCCTCAAGAACAGACAGCTCCTTGTGTCTCAGGTTTTGCACCGTCTGTAGGTATTTTGGCCGATTCCTAGTGAGCAGACGGCGCCTCGTGTTTCTGCATCTGCACCATCTGCAGGTATTTTGATCACTCTTCGAGAGCAGACAGCTCCTTGTGTCTCAGGTTCTGCACCGTCTGTAGGTATTTTGGCCGATTTGACGAGAGCAGACGTCTCCTTGTGTCTCAGCTTCTGCACCGTCTGCAGGTATTTTGGCCGATTTGACGAGAGCAGACGTCTCCTTGTGTCTCAGCTTCTGCACCGTCTGCAGGTATTTTGGTTGACTCCTCGAGAGCAGACGGCTCCTTGTGTCTCACGATCAGCCCCATCCGCAGGTATTTTGTCTGACTCCTTGAGAGCAGACGGCTTCTTGTGTCTCCAGTGCGTGAGGCATCTTCTCCAGACCATAGGTCTCGGCTCCGTCCACAGATGTTCAGTAGGATTTAGTTTAGGGCTCACAGATTGTAATACTTTGCTCCTGCCCATTCTTGGATGTTTTACCGCTATGTTTTGGGTCATTATCTTGTTGGAGGATCCATGACCTATACTTTAGATTGAGCTTTCTGACATTGCACATTTTGTTCCAGAATGCCTTTATAGTCTTGAGATTACATTGTATTCTGCACAGATACAAGACCCTCTGTGCCAGATGTAGCAAAACCACCCAAGAACATCCCCGAGCCTCCACCATGTGTCACAGTAGGTATGCTGCTCTTTCTTTGCTTCATTTTTCCATCAATGACCATAGAGCTGATATGACGCCAATTAGCTCCAGTTTTGTCTTTTTTGTCCAGAGGACATTCTCCCGGAAGCTTTGAGACTTTTCAAACATGCATTTTGGCAAATTCCAATGTCCCTTTTTTATGGTTTGTTTGTAGCAGTGGTTTTCTCCTCGATCATCTTCCATGAAGTCCAAGACAGTGATGGATGGTGGGATCTGACACTGATGTACCTTGACCTTGGAGTCAATCTCTTTGGAAGCTGTTCTCGGCTCTTTGGTTACCATTCATATTATCCATCTCTTCAATGTGTCATCTATTTTCCCCTTTCGGCCTCGGCCAGGGAGGTCGGCTACAGTCCAAAAAAGAACTTAAACTTCTGAATAATATGTGCAGTAATAGTGATAGGAACATCAAGATGTTGGCAGATGTCTTATAGCCTTTACCTGTCTGTAATTTTCTTTCTTATCTCCTGAGGCAACTCTCTCCCTTTCTTTCTTCCACGTTCAGTGTGTTTCACGCCATGATACTAAACAGCACAATAACTACTTTGCACCCTTGGAATAGGAGACTGAGTATACGTTTGACGATAGCTGTGATGATAATTACATGACACACCTTAGTTTAACATGGTCAAAGTATTTTCAATCTTTTCTCGGAGAACGATCATTTATGTCCAGGCCAATTTCATTAGTAGATAGATAGATAGATAGATAGATAGAGGGATAGATAGATAGATAGATAGATAGATAGATAGATAGAGGGATAGATAGAGGGATAGATAGATAGATAGATAGAGGGATAGATAGATAGATAGATAGATAGATAGATAGATAGAGGGATAGATAGATAGATAGAGGGATAGATAAATAGATGGGGTCGTCAAATTATATGAAAATCAGGCTGCAGAATACACCAGAATGTGTCAGGAAAGTGTTGGGTGTTGTGTTGGATGAGTCAGGGCCGCGGCACATACAGGAGACTCCAATCCTGTTAGTCACTATTCTCCTAAATGCAGTAAGTTCAGCACGTGTACCAGGCTGTGTCAGTGCCAGCGCGGCGGTCACACGACATGGCACAACTGTCTTACCCATATAACCAAACACATCCATGTGACGTCACCAACTAATCCAGCCGAAAGTAAGGATAGAAAAATAAATGACTAATCATCAGAAGTCAACCGAGGTCACAGAGGCACATACAGCACCAGATACCTTGTGCAATGTGTTTACTTTGCCCAGTGACTGAGATGAATTACATTATATATCATTGTATATACTATATTCTATTCCTTATATAGAAAATACAGCACAACACCCCGAAGCCAAACATTTACATGTTATATGGATGTTACATCACATCGATACTGACGCTTCTAACCTGCTGCAATAGTAAAAACAGCTTCAGTGGTCTAAAGTATCAGAAAAACTTTAATATTGTCCTTTATGTACAAGAATTTAACTACTATAATACTGCCCCTATTTACAAGAATATAACTACTATAATACTGCCCCCTATGTACAAGAATATAACTACTATAATACTGCCCCCTATGTACAAGAATATAGCTACTATAATACTGCCCCCTATGTACAAGAATATAACTACTATAGTACTGCCCCCTATGTACAAGAATATAACTACTATAATACTGCCCCTATATACAAGAATATAACTACTATAATACTGCCCCCTATGTACAAGAATATAACTACTATAATACTGCCCCTATGTACAAGAATATAACTACTATAATACTGCCCCCTATGTACAAGAACATAGCTACTATAATACTGCCCCCTATGTACAAGAATATAACTACTATAATACTGCCCCCTATGTACAAGAATATAACTACTATAATACTGCCCCCTATTTACAAGAATATAACTACTATAATACTGCCCCCTATGTACAAGAATATAACTACTATAATACTGCCCCCTATGTACAAGAATATAACTACTATAATACTGCCCCCTATGTACAAGAATATAACTACTATAATACTGCCCCCTATGTACAAGAATATAACTACTATGATACTGTCCCCTATGTACAAGAATATAACTACTATAATACTGCCCCTATGTACAAGAATATAACTACTATAATACTGCCCCTATGTACAAGAATATAACTACTATAATACTGACCCCTATGTACAAGAATATAACTACTATAATACTGACCCTATGTACAAGAATATAACTACTATAATACTACCCCTATGTACAAGAATATAACTACTATAATACTGCCTCCTATATACAAGAATATAACTACTATAATACTGCCCCTATGTACAAGAATATAACTACTATAATACTGCCCCCTATGTACAAGAATATAACTACTATAATACTGCCCCTATGTACAAGAATATAACTACTATAATACTGCCCCTATGTACAAGAATATAACTACTATAATACTGCCCCCTATATACAAGAATATAACTACTATAATACTGCCCCTATGTACAAGAATATAACTACTATAATACTGCCCCTATGTACAAGAATATAACTACTATAATACTGCCTCCTATATACAAGAATATAACTACTATAATACTGCCCCTATGTACAAGAATATAACTACTATAATACTGCCCCCTATGTACAAGAATATAACTACTATAATACTGCCCCTATGTACAAGAATATAACTACTATAATACTGCCCCTATGTACAAGAATATAACTACTATAAAACTGCCTCCTATATACAAGAATATAACTACTATAATACTGCCCCTATGTACAAGAATCTAAGTACTATAATACTGATCCCTATGTACAAGAATATAACTACTATAATACTGCCCCTATATACAAGAATATAACTACTATAATACTGCCCCTATATACAGGAATATAACTACTATAATACTGGCCCTATATACAAGAATATAACTACTATAATACTGTCCCCTATGTACAAGAATATAACTACTATAATACTGCTCCTGTATACAAGAATATAACTACTATAATACTGCCCCTCTGTACAAGAATATAACTACTATAATACTGCCCCTATGTACAAGAATCTAAGTACTATAATACTGATCCCTATGTACAAGAATATAACTACTATAATACTGCTCCTATATACAAGAATATAACTACTATAATACTGCCCCCTATGTACAAGAATATAACTACTATAATACTGCCCCTATGTACAATAATATAACTACTATAATACTGCCCCTATGTACAAGAATATAACTACTATAATACTGCCCCTATGTACAAGAATATAACTACTACAATACTGCCCCTATGTACAAGATTATAACTACTATAATACTTTCCCTATGTACAGGAATATAACTACTATAATACTGCCCCTATGTACAAGAATATAACTACTATAATACTGCCCCTATGTACAAGATTATAACTACTATAATACTTCCCCTATGTACAGGAATATAACTACTATAATACTGTTCCTATGTACAGGAATATAACTACTATAATACTGCTCCCTATGTACAAGAATATAACTACTATAATACTGTCCCCTATGTACAAGAATATAACTACTATAATACTGTCCCCTATGTACAAGAATATAACTACTATAATACTGCTCCTATGTACAAAAATATAACTACTATAATACTGTCCCCTATGTACAAGAATATAACTACTATAATACTGCCCCCTATGTACAAGAATATAACTACTAAAATAATACTGCCTCCTATATACAAGAATATAACTACTATAATACTGTCCCCTATGTACAAGAATATAACTACTATAATACTGCCCCCTATGTACAAGAATATAACTACTAAAATAATACTGCCTCCTATATACAAGAATATAACTACTATAATACTGCCTCCTATATACAAGAATATAACTACTATAATACTGCCCCTATGTACAAGAATATAACTACTATAATACTGCCCCCTATGTACAAAAATATAACTACTAAAATAATACTGCCTCCTATATACAAGAATATAACTACTATAATACTGCTCCTATGTACAATAATATAACTACTATAATACTGTCCCCTATGTACAATAATATAACTACTATAATACTGCCTCCTATATACAAGAATATAACTACTATAATACTGCCCCTATGTACAAGAATATAACTACTATAATACTGCCCCTATGTACAAGAATATAACTACTATAAAACTGCTCCTGTATACAAGAATATAACTACTATAATACTGCTCCTATGTACAAGAATATAACTACTATAATACTGCCCCTATATACAAGAATCTAAGTACTATAATACTGATCCCTATGTACAAGAATATAACTACTATAATACTGCCCCTATATACAAGAATATAACTACTATAATACTGCCCCTCTGTACAAGAATATAACTACTATAATACTGCCTCTATGTACAAGAATATAACTACTATAATACTGCCCCTATATACAAGAATATAACTACTATAATACTGCCCCTCTGTACAAGAATATAACTACTATAATACTACTCCCTATGTACAAGAATATATCTACTATAATACTGCCTCTATGTACAAGAATATAACTACTATAATACTGCCTCTATGTACAAGAATATAACTACTATAATACTGATCCCTATGTACAAGAATATAACTACTATAATACTGCCCCTATGTACAAGAATATAACTACTATAATACTATCCCCTATGTACAAGAATATAACTACTATAATACTGCTCCTATGTACAAGAATATAACTACTATAATACTGCCCCTATGTACAAGAATATAACTACTATAATACTGCCCCCTATGTACAAGAATATAACTACTATAATACTGCCACTATGTACAAGAATATAACTACTATAATACTGCTCCTATGTACAGGAATATGACTTCTATAATACTGCTCCTATGTACAAAAATATATCTACTATAATACTGCCCCTACCTTCATACTGGACACTATGGGCTTCTGTCATTATGTCTCCTGCTCCTCCTCCTGATTTGTGTTAGTAATCTGGATTTACACAAAGTCTTTACAGTAAATTCCGCCTGTAAATTATTGTTGATGTGGCATATTAGACATTTTTCTGTCCTTACTGCTGACTCCCAGGAGCCGCACGTGTCCAGTCACTGACATGGAGCCTAATGAAGGAATGGGGCGAGATGATGGAATTGCCGCAATTAATAGACGCACTGTTTAGTTTGCGCTTAGTTGTACGCTGTGTGCGACATACAGGGCATTCTGATTCTGTGCCATAAAAAGGTAAAATAGATCACAAATTAATTCCAAAAATAACACAACTATCACAATGAGGCTTTTTAATGCTGGCAAAAAAAAAAAAATACCGCCCTAATAGTCACTGACTCAATAAACGTCTCTGTGTGAACTACTTGGAGCGCTGCCCGGTGGCAAGATGTCAAGAGAGAAGGTGAGGCTCCATTATAATTGTGTCTTCTCAGGAGATCATCTCCAAGACGTGAGCCAGGAGAAAAGACAAAAAAGATACAAGAACTACAAGTCCCAGGAGGCAGTGATAGTTATATCTAACCCAAATCACTTTACAATGCACCAATTTTCCATTATGTGCAATTCACACCATGTAATGCTGGTGCTTGTAGTTCTATGAATTATTGCACGGAATGCTGCACACATTTTTCCAGCTAGATTATATTGTTTTGGGACGTTCCATGCAGTTCGATATAACAACCACCAGATGGTGCTATAGAGCAGAGCGTGTCTCCCCGAAAATAAGACACTGACTTTCATTATTTTTGCCCTGAAAAATGCGCTGGGGCTTATTTTTAGGGTAGGGTTTATATTGAAGCCTTACTCCGAAAAGGCTAGAGCCTTTCTGCTAGAGATTATCAGTAGATGAAAGGCAAGGGACACTTTTTATTATTATTATTATTATTATTATTATTAATTATTATTCATTATTATCCATTTCTTAGAATAATCTAGTAATAATAATAAAAATAATAAATATTGTGTTATTAATATTACATTATTATTATATTATTTTTTATTATTATTATTAATTTATTTATTTTGTTAAATGCATATAAATGCATAAAAACAATTCTGCTATTGTGTTATATTAGAAATTTTGCACTATTTGGCTTGTTTGCAACTTTCATTATTTTTGCCCTGAAAAATGCGCTGGGGCTTATTTTTAGGGTAGGGCTTATATTGAAGCCTTACTCCGAAAAGGCTAGAGCCTTTCTGCTAGAGATTATCAGTAGATGAAAGGCAAGGGACACTTATTATTATTATTATTATTATTATAATTATTATTATTATTAATAATAATTATTATCCATTTATTATAATAATCATATAATAGTAAAAATAGTAGTAATAATAATAATAATGTTATTAATATTACATTATTATTATATTATTATTCATTTATTTATTTATTTTGTTAAATGCATATAAATGCATAAAAACAATTCTGAAATTGTGTTATATTAGAAATTTTGCACTATTTGGCTTGTTTGCAACTTGTTTCCAAGCACATTGCTCTCTACAGAATGAGTTAACTTAGTATCAGTCAGTGAGCTTGTTGTAATTGACGGTTTGTAACTTTTTTTCTCTGCTAAGTTCAACTTTGAGGTCATAAATCAGCACAGAGAAGATATAAAAGATATAAAAAGACATTCTGTTAGAATGAGCTCACTGATGGGTCTTCAGTTAACTCATTCTGCAGCCAACAAGACACAGCACTTCATACATGGTATAATGCAATATTTTTAATGACACCCAATAGCAAAAAATGGTTCTTATTAACCCTAAAGAAAACCAAAATATGGATTATTCTTGATCCTATTTTCCTCGGAGAGTCCAGACCACACATGACTCCAGAGTAATAGTCTGTGGTTGTATCCTGCATCTGGACATTGTGATACATTGTAACTTTTAATCTCATTGGTGAGTATTTCCTATATCCGGACCCCAGGATATTGGGAGCGGTGGGCTTCAGTCTGCGCGTCTCTGGTGCTTGCAGAACTACAACTCCCAGCAGCTACAGTTTTGCAGCTACAGATTGAGCAGCAGTGATGATTACAGCGGATTTTAATCTACAATTTATAAAAAGTATTTTTAATCTCGACATGGAAACCATCAGCAAGTTGCTGTTGTCAGAGCTCTCCAGTGTTTTTTGGCAGCAAGATTAGCACACCCTCTGACCGCAATAAATCCCAGTGCAATTTTTCATATTATCCCCCTAATGTCAATCTATAAATTAACATTAGCAACAATAACACCTGATATCCAGGAGCAGATATAGTGCAACCTGTGCAGCTGCACAAGACACCAGGAGGGTAGGAAGGCCACAACTAGCTCCCAGGAGGTAAGGGGGGCCACAACTAGCTCCCAGGAGGTAAGGGGGGCCACAACTAGCTCCCAGGAGGTAAGGGGGGCCACAACTAGCTCCCAGGAGGTAAGGGGGGCCACAACTAGCTCCCAGGAGGTAAGGGGGGCCACAACTAGCTCCCAGGAGGTAAGAGAGGCCACAACTAGCTCCCAGGAGGTAAGGGGGGCCACAACTAGCTCCCAGGAGGTAAGGGGGGCCACAACTAGCTCCCAGGAGGTAACGGAGGCCACAACTAGCTCCCAGGAGGTAAGGGGGGCCACAACTAGCTCCCAGGAGGTAAGAGAGGCCACAACTAGCTCCCAGGAGGTAAGGGGGGCCACAACTAGCTCCCAGGAGGTAAGGGGGGCCACAACTAGCTCCCAGGAGGTAAGGGGGGCCACAACTAGCTCCCAGGAGGTAAGGGGGGCCACAACTAGCTCCCAGGAGGTAAGAGAGGCCACAACTAGCTCCCAGGAGGTAAGGGAGGCCACAACTAGCTCCCAGGAGGTAAGGGGGGCCACAACTAGCTCCCAGGAGGTAGGGGGGCCACAACTAGCTCCCAGGAGGTAAGGGGGGCCACAACTAGCTCCCAGGAGGTAAGGGGGGCCACAACTAGCTCCCAGGAGGTAAGGGGGGCCACAACTAGCTCCCAGGAGGTAAGAGAGGCCACAACTAGCTCCCAGGAGGTAAGGGAGGCCACAACTAGCTCCCAGGAGGTAAGGGGGGGCCACAACTAGCTCCCAGGAGGTAAGGGGGGCCACAACTAGCTCCCAGGAGGTAAGGGGGCCACAACTAGCTCCCAGGAGGTAAGGGGGGCCACAACTAGCTCCCAGGAGGTAAGGGGGGTCACAACTAGCTCCCAGGAGGTAAGGAGGGCCACAACTAGCTCCCAGGAGGTAAGGGGGGCCACAACTAGCTCTCAGGAGGTAAAGGGGCGACAACTAGCTCCCAGGAGGTAAGGAGATCCACAACTAGCTCCCAGGAGGTAAGGGGGGCGACAACTAGCTCCCAGGAGGTAAGGGGGGCCACAACTAGCTCCAAGGAGGTAAGGAGCTCCACAACTAGCTCCCAGGAGGTAAGGAGATCCACAACTAGCTCCCAGGAGGTAAGGGGGCCACAACTAGCTCCAAGGAGGTAAGGAGATCCACAACTAGCTCCCAGGAGGTAAGGGAGGCCACAACTAGCTCCCAGGAGGTAAGGGAGGCCACAACTAGCTCCCAGGAGGGAAGGAAGGCCACAACTAGCTCCCAGGAGGTAAGGGGGGCCACAACTAGCTCCCAGGAGGTAAGGGGGCGACAACTAGCTCCCAGGAGGTAAGGAGATCCACAACTAGCTCCCAGGAGGTAAGGGGGATGACAACTAGCTTCAAGGAGGTAAGGAGATCCACAACTAGCTCCCAGGAGGTAAGGAGATCCACAACAAGCTCCCAGGAGGTAAGGGGGGCCACAACTAGCTCCAAGGAGGTAAGGAGATCCACAACTAGCTCCCAGGAGGTAAGGGAGGCCACAACTAGCTCCCAGGAGGTAAGGGAGGCCACAACTAGCTCCCAGGAGGTAAGGGAGGCCACAACTAGCTCCCAGGAGGTAAGGGGGTCCATACCTAGCTCCCAGGAGGTAAGGGGGTCCATAACTAGCTCCCAGGAGGTAAGGGAGGCCACAACTAGCTCCCAGGAGGTAAGGGGGTCCATAACTAGCTCCCAGGAGGTAAGGGAGGCCACAACTAGCTCCCAGGAGGTAAGGGAGGCCACAACTAGCTCCCAGGAGGTAAGGGAGGCCACAACTAGCTCCCAGGAGGTAAGGGAGGCCACAACTAGCTCCCAGGAGGTAAGGGAGGCCACAACTAGCTCCCAGGAGGTAAGGGGGTCCATAACTAGCTCCCAGGAGGTAAGGGAGGCCACAACTAGCTCCCAGGAAGTAAGGAGGTCCACAACTAGCTCCCAGGAGGTAAGGGAGGCCACAACTAGCTCCCAGCAGGTAAGGAGGTCCACCACTAGCTCCCAGGAGGTAAGGAGGTCCACAACTAGCTCCCAGCAGGTAAGGAGGTCCACCACTAGCTCCCAGGAGGTAAGGAGGTCCACAACTAGCTCCCAGCAGGTAAGGAGGTCCACCACTAGCTCACAGGAGGTAAGGAGGTCCACAACTACCTCACAAGAGGTAAGAAGGTCCACAACTAGCTCCCAGGAGGTCCACAACTAGCTCCCAGGAGGTAAGGAGGTCCACAAATAGCTCCCAGCAGGTAAGGAGGGGCCACGTATAACTCCCATGAGGTAAAGGGGGGCCACATCTACCTCCAAAACAGGAGGAATTTGGCACAAGGAGGAGCTATTGGACTGCAAAAGGCCCATATATTGTTCTTGCATCAAAAACAAAAATACCAATGCCAGTGTTATATTTCAATCAAGGGTTGATTTGGGATTAAGGAAAGCATCATTATAATAAAGTCATAACAACTAAAAAAAATCCCAGCAGTATCTGGCCTGCTTTTTTATGGTTTCCAAAAATTGCTGAATAAAGTAAAGAGTAAAACAATGTTTGTGCAGGAGAGATATTAGGCATGAGGAGCAATAGGAGCAGTTATAAACTATTTTGCAAGTTAAAGGGATTGTCCTTTACTTTTACATTGATGGTCTGACCTTAGGATAGGTCATCAATGTCTGATCAGCCGGGGTCCGACACCCCGCACCCCTTCCAATCATCAGTGGCACCAGCGGCAGATGGAAATGCTCAGTTCTGGAGCTGATCCTCCTTTTGATATCGGCCACAGCCGGGTACTGCACATCCGCCATCACATGGCCACTATCTTAAGACGGGGCAGTTCCGGGGCTCAGCATTTCCTGCTACTGCCGCTGGCACAGATGGCAGCTGATGGGTGTGCCGGGTGTCGCACCCCGGCCAATCAGACATTGATGACGTATCCTAAGGATGGGCCATTAATGTAAAAGTAGTGGACAATCCCCTTTAAGGCTCCTAGACCCCAAACCAAAAGCGGATGGTTACTTTGCCCCATCGAGGACCAGGGACTCGCTGCCGCTGCTGCCCCTACTTCTACCTAATGGAACAGTATATGGTATATCTTGTTGTATGTATACGGTATATCTTGTTGTATATATACGGTATATCTTGTTGTATGTATACGGTATATCTTGTATGTATATGGTATATCTTGTTGTATGTATACGGTATATCTTGTTGTATATATACGGTATATCTTGTTGTATGTATACGGTATATCTTGTATGTATATGGTATATCTTGTTGTATGTATACGGTATATCTTGTTGTATGTATACGGTATATCTTGTTGTATGTATACGGTATATCTTGTTGTATATATACGGTATATCTTGTTGTATGTATACGGTATATCTTGTATGTATATGGTATATCTTGTTGTATGTATACGGTATATCTTGTATGTATATGGTATATCTTGTTGTATGTATACGGTATATCTTGTTGTATGTATACGGTGTATCTTATTGTATATATACGGTATATCTTGTTGTATCTATACGGTATATCTTGTATGTATATGGTATATCTTGTTGTATGTATACGGTATATCTTGTTGTATGTATACAGTATATCTTGTATGTATACGGTATATCTTGTTGTATGTATACGGTATATCTTGTTGTATGTATACGGTATATCTTGTATGTATATGGTATATCTTGTTGTATGTATACGGTATATCTTGTTGTATGTATACAGTATATCTTGTATGTATACGGTATATCTTGTATGTATACGGTATATCTTGTATGTATACGGTATATCTTGTATGTATAGTCTACATTATCAGTCCGTCTGTAGTTTTAACTTTTTTTTTAAGGTTTTTATACTTAAAAGAGGCAAAAACAGCAAAATAAAATACAACAATAATGTATATGAAAACTAAAGAACAGTAAATAATATAAAATAAATAAAATAATGAAAATGATAATGTATAAATTGTAATAAAAATTGTGTATATATGTATTTTATAACTAATAAAATATGTATTAAAAAGTAATAAAATAATTCTGAATGTAAAAAAAATAACAAACAACATAACAAAGTGGATCAAAGATACAGCAACTAATATAATAATAAGAGTAATATTATTATTATTATTATTATTATTAATAATAATAAATAATGATAATTTCCGATCTATCGGCGTTTCTTAGTCCAGCGGCTGGGACAGACCTGATGTGTGGAGTCGCCTTCGTCCTCGCACAGATCCTATTTCCTTGTGTCTCTCGCAGTAAATTGCTCCCTAATTCCTGAATCACGATTTATACGCTGCTGTGACGTGCGGTGGCTCCACCTCTGCTGACAGTCACTGTCAGCGGCTCAGAATGCTGCCTGTCAGTGAGACACCGGTGGAGCAGCCGCCTCCTGCCGCGCACAGGCCGCCCTGTCCTGGAGCGTGCTGCAACCTGCGGGACACACAGTGCTCACGGGATCACGGTCACTGAACATACCAGATACATTATATCAGCTCCGAGACAAAACAAGGGAAGGCAGGAGGTGTACAGTATAGCACAAAAGTTAGTACACCCCTCACATTTTGTAAACATTTTATTATATCTTTTCATAAGACAACACTGAAGATCTGACCCTGTGATACAATGTGCAGTGTCAGTGTGCAGCTGGTAGAACAGGGGAAATTTGGTGGACAGGATCCACTGAG
Source organism: Anomaloglossus baeobatrachus (assembly GCF_048569485.1). Lineage (NCBI taxonomy): Eukaryota > Metazoa > Chordata > Amphibia > Anura > Aromobatidae > Anomaloglossus > Anomaloglossus baeobatrachus. The sequence goes on from NC_134355.1 coordinate 23,381,422, forward strand.
AACAGGCCCCGCTATGGCCGACCACAGAAGCTGAGTGCACGAGCTCAACGTTATATCCAGAGATCGTCTGTTCAGAATAGACATATGAGTGCTGCCAGCATTGCTACAGAGGTTACAGGGGTGGGGGTCCGCCTGTCAGTGCTCAGACCATACACCGCACACTGCAGAGGATACAGGGGTGGAGGGTCCGCCTGTCACTGCTCAGACCATACCCCACACACTGCAGAGGTTACAGGGGTGGGGGGTCCGCCTGTCACTGCTCAGACCATACCCCACACACTGCAGAGGTTACAGGGGTGGGGGTCCGCCTGTCAGTGCTCAGACCATACACCGCACACTGCAGAGGATACAGGGGTGGAGGGTCCGCCTGTCACTGCTCAGACCATACCCCACACACTGCAGAGGTTACAGGGGTGGGGGGTCCGCCTGTCACTGCTCAGACCATACCCCACACACTGCAGAGGTTACAGGGGTGGGGGGTCCGCCTGTCACTGCTCAGACCATACACCACACACTGCAGAGGTTACAGGGGTGGGGGGTCCGCCTGTCAGTGCTCAGACCACACACCGCACACTGCAGAGGTTACAGGGGTGGAGGGTCCGCCTGTCAGTGCTAAGACCACACACCGCACACTGCAGAGGTTACAGGGGTGGAGGGTCCACCTGTCAGTGCTAAGACCACACACCGCACACTGCAGAGGTTACAGGGGTGGAGGGTCCGCCTGTCAGTGCTAAGACCACACACCGCACACTGCAGAGGTTACAGGGGTGGAGGGTCCACCTGTCAGTGCTAAGACCACACACCGCACACTGCAGAGGTTACAGGGGTGGAGGGTCCGCCTGTCAGTGCTCAGACCATACACTACACACTGCAGAGGATACAGGGGTGGAGGGTCCACCTGTCAGTGCTCAGACCATACACCACACACTGCAGAGGTTACAGGGGTGGGGGGTCCGCCTGTCAGTGCTCAGACCATACACCGCACACTGCAGAGGTTACAGGGGTGGAGGGTCCGCCTGTCAGTGCTCAGACCATACACCACACACTGCAGAGGTTACAGGGGTGGAGGGTCCGCCTGTCAGTGCTCATACCATACACCACACACTGCAGAGGTTACAGGGGTGGAGGGTCCGCCTGTCAGTGCTAAGACCATACACCACACACTGCAGAGGATACAGGGGTCGGGGGTCCGCCTGTCAGTGCTCAGACCATACACCGCACACTGCAGAGGTTACAGGGGTGGAGGGTCCGCCTGTCAGCGCTCAGACCATACACCGCACACTGCAGAGGTTACAGGGGTGGGGGGTCCTCCTGTCAGTGCTCAGTCCATACACCGCACACTGCAGAGGTTACAGGGGTGGGGGGTCCGCCTGTCAGTGCTCAGACCATACGCCACACATTGCATCACATTGCTCTGCATGGCTGTCATCCCAGAAGGAAGCCTCTTCTAAAGGTGATGCACAAGAAAGGACATGGATTACTGGAACCATCATGGGATCTGATGAGACCAAGATAAAGTTATTTGGTTCAGATGGTGTCAGCATGTGCGGCGGCTCTAGATGAGGAGGACAAAGACAATTGTGTCCAGCCTACAGTCAGGCATGGTGGTGGAGGGTCATGGTTTGGAGCTGCATGAGTGCTGCCAGGTGTGGGGGCTACAGATCATTGGGAGAACCATGAATGCCTACAAGTCCTGTGACACACTGAAGCAGAGCAGGATCCCCTCCCTTCTTATTCCAACATGATAACCCCAAACACCTCCAAGACCCCCACTGCCTCGCTACAGAAACTGAGGGTAAAGGTGGTGGAATGGCCGAGTGTCTCCAGACCTAAACCCTATGGAGCATCTGTGGGACCTCCTCAAACGGAAGCTGGAGAAGCACAAAGTCTGTAACATCCATCAGCTTCCTGATGTCGTCATGGAGGATGGAAGAGGATCCAGCGGATCCTGTGAAGATCTAGTGACCTCCAGGCACAAGAGAGTTAAGGCCGTGCTGGAAAATAATGGTGGCCACACAAACAATTTACAGCAACGGCATAATTTGGCCATTTTCCCTTAGGGGTGTACTCACTTTTGTTGCCAGCGGTTTGGGCATTAATGGCTGTGTGTTGAGTTATTTAGAGGACACCGAATTTACACTGTTATACAAGCTGCACACTGACACTGTATATTGTATACAAGCTTCACACTGACACTGTACATTGTATACAAGCTGCACACTGTACATTGTATACAAGCTGCACACTGTACATTGTATACAAGCTGCACACTGACACTGTACATTGTATACAAGCTGCACACTGACACTGTACATTGTATACAAGCTGCACACTGTACATTGTATACAAGCTGCACACTGACACTGTACATTGTATGCAAGCTGCACACTGTACATTGTATACAAGCTGCACACTGTACATTGTATAAAAGCTGCACACTGACACTGTACATTGTATACAAGCTGCACACTGACACTGTACATTGTATACAAGCTGCACACTGTACATTGTATACAAGCTGCACACTGACACTGTACATTGTATACAAGCTGCACACTGTACATTGTATACAAGCTGCACACTGTACATTGTATAAAAGCTGCACACTGACACTGTACATTGTATACAAGCTGCACACTGACACTGTACATTGTATACAAGCTGCACACTGTACATTGTATACAAGCTGCACACTGACACTGTACATTGTATACAAGCTGCACACTGACACTGTACATTGTATACAAGCTGCACACTGACACTATATTGTATACAAGCTGCACACTGTACATTGTATACAAGCTGCACATTGTACATTGTATAAAAGCTGCACACTGACACTGCACATTGTATACAAGCTGCACACTGACACTGCACATTGTATACAAGCTGCACACTGACACTGCACATTGTATACAAGCTGCACACTGACACTATACATTGTATACAAGCTGCACACTGACACTGTACATTGTATACAAGCTGCACACTGACACTGTACATTGTATACAAGCTGCACACTGTACATTGTATACAAGCTGCACACTGTACATTGTATACAAGCTGCACACTGACACTGTACATTGTATACAAGCTGCACACTGACACTGTACATTGTATACAAGCTGCACACTGTACATTGTATACAAGCTGCACACTGACACTGCACATTGTATACAAGCTGCACACTGACACTGCACATTGTATCACAGGGTCAAATCTGCAGCGCTGTCAGGAAACGATATAAAATACTGTATTTAGTAAAATATCAGGGGTGTACTCACTTTTATGATACATTGTATAATTTTTTATGTTTCATAGTTCTCTGAGATGGCACAGGTATGAATGATTGGAGGATATGGAGTATTTTATATTGCAAATTCTATTTAGACGCAAGAATTAAAATGTATTTAAGCGTGCACATTTTCTTTCCTTGTAGTGACCTCCTAATGACTGATCACTTTTAACATTTAATAAAAATAAACCTCACCTTTATCAATAGACAATGTCTTATTAATCAATACATTTGTATCAGTTTAGGGGGCAAGGAATTCTTAAAGGGCCAGTCCAGGATTAGAAATAAAGTGCCTGGTTATTCCTTGGAAATGCCTTATTTTTGTTCATGGGCTGTATCTGGATTTCTTCAAAAATGGGATGAATTGCAATAACCCGACACATGAAGAAGAAGGGCGCTGTATCTAGGAATATTCCATTGTATGTTCCACAAAGACCATTCAGTTCTTCTTCATATTTAGATTATTCTTTCCTTTTTTTAATAATTTTATAAGATGTGTTTTGAGTCAATTAGTCCATATTAAAGTCACACACTCCCCGTTGTTTGGTATTTTTTTATTGTAATGGAAACAATGTTTTCTTAACCTACATCACAGGCACAGCAGATTTTTATGGGCTGCAATGATTAAAAGTCACCACCAGGGGGCAGCATCATTCACTATTCCCAATGGTTTTTCTTAAAGGGTTGAGTTTCATAAACTCAAAATTTTTTGTTAAGCTAATCTGTGCTGTATTGTCATATAAAACACCCCTACATTGTTATTTTTTGTTTACTAACTTTTGTTCCTCTTGAGTTATGACTTTATTCTCTGCAGCTCTTTGTTTACATTCAGCTCCAGCAAACATGACCACTTCCTGTGCCACACCTCCCAGTCACAGCTGGCACCGCCCGGCCTCAGTGTCCAGCCCCGCCCCCTGCCCGACCTCAGTGTCCAGCCTCTCCCCAGTGTCCAGCCTCTCCCCCTGCACACACATTCCCTGTCAGTATTCTGCCCAGCACTGACCTGTTATCACTACAGCATTGCAAATAACAGCCCCACATCGGGCTCTGCACCGCACACACATTGGACTCTGCACCGCACACACACATATGGCTCTGCACCGCACACACACATCGGGCTCTGCACCACACACACATATGGCTCTGCACCGCACACACACATCGGGCTCTGCACCACACACACATATGGCTCTGCACCGCACACACACATCGGGCTCTGCACCACACACACATATGGCTCTGCACTGCACACACACATATGGCTCTGCATATCACACACATATATGGCTCTGCACCGCACACACACACATAGGGCTCTGCAACACACACACACATATGGCTCTGCACTGCACACACACATATGGCTCTGCACATCACACACATATATGGCTCTGCACCACACACACACACATATGGTTCTGCAACGCACACACACCTATATGGCTCTGCACCGCACACACACACATATGGCTCTGCACCGCACGCACACATCGGGCTCTGCACCACACACACATATGGCTCTGCACTGCACACACACACATATGGCTCTGCACATCACGCACATATATGGCTCTGCACCGCACACACACACATATGGTTCTGCACCGCACACACACATATATGGCTCTGCACCGCACACACACATATGGCTCTGCACCGCACGCACACACGGCGATCTGCACCGACCCCCCTACCCCCATAGGGAACACATGTAGGGAGTACATACTCACCCGTCCTCGGTCCCCGCCGCTCCTGCACGTTCGCGCTCTGTCTGTGCTCTGGACATATCAGCACAGTAGTGACGTCACCGCTGTGCTGAAGAGAGCACAGACAGCGGGAGGGACAGTGATGAGAAGCAGCGCTGCGCTGCTTCTCATCAGCGCTTTCAAATGTACCGGCATCGGTGATCTGTGATGCCGGTACATTTGAATGTGTGATCCTGAGCAGGGGCCCGGTGCTGGCGCTGACACCACGACAGCCGCCGCCAGGCCCCTCCCCCAGGTGACGGACCCCACAGCAGTGCCGGGGAGGTTGCGGGGTGCGGGGGAATGTGTGGGAGGGTGCAGGGAAGGGGGGCGGGGACTCACGCACTGTACAGCCCAGCAGGGAGGCGACATGCCGTTCCAGATTTGCATGTCAACATGGCCCTGCCCATGTTGACATGAAATGACTGGAAGCAGCAAAATCGCGGCAGGAGCGGTCACATGACCACTCTGAGCCGGGGGAGAGGGGCTGACAGCAGGGCAGGTAAGTGGTCTCTATCTACTTACCTGCCCCAATGTAGCCCAATAGGGAAATAATAAAAGAAAGTCAAAATAAGCCGGATAACCCCTTTAATTCTGTGTCACTATGTATGGAAGGTCTAGCTACAGAGAAACCAATATGGTTTATTAATGTTATTAATGCAGACATTGAGAGAAATCTACTGGTCCATTGTTAACTAATAGGAATGTAGCGCCATAATTATGATAAAATGGAAACAAAAAACAGTCGTGGACAGAAGTTTTGAGATTGACACAAATTTGGGTTTTCGCACATTTTGCTGCTTCTGTGTTTTGTTTTATTTTTTCGATCTTTTAGTCTGATGTTCCTTGGTTACGGAGAGTAAAGTTGTTACATTTTATTGACAAATACATGAAGTTTCTGTAAACACTGAATATTCCCAGCGCTGACCCTATTCTCCAGATTTCGGCCTTCGCCCCGGAGGCTGGACATTGGCTTTTGGGGCAGATCCTGACTGATGATCCGCTCTTGTCTCATCAGTGATTGGCGCTTATCACAATTTCTGTGTTCTTGTCTGTTTCTGAGAATTGAAAACCGGCTCTCAATAGGATTAAGATTTGGGGAGCTCCTGGAGATGCATCCAAAATTTGTAATGTTTTGCTCACAAAGCCATTTAGTTTTCACTTTTCCTTGTGACCTGGTCTTCATCATGCTGGAAAAGAGCATCATCCCCAAAATGTCCTGGAGAAGTCACTTTAGATCCTATTCTTTGACTTTCCCTTGATGCTGCACAAAGAAGCCGTGTGTTTCAGGTGTGCATTAAAATACATCCACAGGTGCGTCTCTAATTAACTCAGATGCTCCCAATAAACCAATCAGAAGCTTCCAAAGACATGACATCATAGAAATAATTTTTGTTCGTAATTGACCGAAAACGGGAAATGTTTATTCTGATTTCATGTCAAATAGTGAGAAAAACCTGCAGATGTGTCTTTATAGAGAGCGGATTGAAAAACCTGCAGATCTGTCTGTATAGAGAGCGGAGGGAAAAACCTGCAGATGTGTCTTTATACAGAGCGGAGGGAAAAACCTGAAGATGTGTCTTTATAGGGAGAGAAGGGAAAAACCTGCAGATGTGTCTGTATAGAGAGTGGAGGGAAAAACCTGCAGATGTGTCTGTCTAGAGATCGGAGGGAAAAACCTACAGATGTGTCTGTATAGAGAGCGGAGGGAAAAACCTGAAGATGTGTCTTTATAGGGAGAGAAGGGAAAAACCTGCAGATCTGTCTGTATAGAGAGCGGAGGGAAAAACCTGCAGATGTGTCTGTATAGAGAGCGGAGGAAACAACCTAAAGATGTGTCCATAGAGAGCGGAGGAAAAAACTTGCAGATGTGTCTGTATAGAGAGCGGAGGGAAAAACCTGCAGATGTGTCTTTATAGAGAGCGGAGGGGAAAACCCCCCCTGCATTTGTGTCTGTATAGAGAGCAGAGGGAAAAACCTGCAGATGTGTCTTTTTAGAGAGCAGAGGGAAACTGAGGGTTTCAACTATATCTATTATCTATCTATCTATATACAAAATTGAGAGATTAGGTCTATACATTATATGACTATATATTCTAATCTGCTTCTAAATGAAGATTTGAAGCAGCGGAGATTTGTATTATGAGGTTCTGCAGCAGCTGAGGTGTGTGTCATATGTTCTGCAGCACCTGGGGTGTATTATGACATCCTGCAGCAGCTGAGGTGTGTGTTATATGTTCTGCAGCAGCTGAGGTGTGTGTTATGAGGTCCTGCAGCAGCTGAGGTGTGTGTTATGAGGTTCTGCAGCCGCTGAGGTGTGTGTTATGAGGTTCTGCAGCCGCTGAGGTGTGTGTTATGCGGTTCTGCAGCACCTGAGGTGTGTGTTATGCGGTTCTGCAGCACCTGAGGTGTGTGTTATGAGGTTCTGCAGCAGCTGAGGTGTCTGTTATGAGGTTCTGCAGCACCTGAGGTGTGTGTTATGAGGTTCTGCAGCCGCTGAGGTGTGTGTTATGAGGTTCTGCAGCCGCTGAGGTGTGTGTTATGAGGTTCTGCAGCCGCTGAGGTGTGTGTTATGCGGTTCTGCAGCACCTGAGGTGTGTGTTATGCGGTTCTGCAGCACCTGAGGTGTGTGTTATGCGGTTCTGCAGCACCTGAGGTGTGTGTTATGAGGTTCTGCAGCAGCTGAGGTGTCTGTTATGAGGTTCTGCAGCAGCTGAGGTGTCTGTTATGAGGTTCTGCAGCACCTGAGGTGTGTGTTATGAGGTTCTGCAGCAGCTGAGGTGTGTGTTATGAGGTTCTGCAGCAGCTGTGGTGTGTGTTATGAGGTTCTGCAGCAGCTAAGGTGTGTGTTATGAGGTTCTGCAGCAGCTAATATGTGTGTTATGAGGTTCTGCAGCACCTGAGGTGTGTGTTATGAGGTTCTGCAGCAGCTGAGGTGTGTGTTATGAGGTTCTGCAGCAGCTGTGGTGTGTGTTATGAGGTTCTGCAGCAGCTAAGGTGTGTGTTATGAGGTTCTGCAGCAGCTAAGGTGTGTGTTATGAGGTTCTGCAGCACCTGAGGTGTGTGTTATGAGGTTCTGCAGCAGCTAAGGTGTGTGTTATGAGGTTCTGCAGCACCTGAGGTGTGTTTTATGAGGTTCTGCAGCACCTGAGGTGTGCGTTATGAGGTTCTGCAGCAGCTGAGGTGTGTGTTATGAGGTTCTGCAGCAGCTGAGGTGTATTATGAGGTTCTGCAGCACCTGAGGTGTGTGTTATGAGGTTCTGCAGCACCTGAGGTGTGTGTTATGAGGTTTTGCAGCAGCTGAGGTGTGTGTTATGAGGTTCTGCAGCACCTGAGGTGTGTGTTATGAGGTTCTGCAGCACCTGAGGTGTGTTTTATGAGGTTCTGCAGCAGCTGAGGTGTGCGTTATGAGGTTCTGCAGCACCTGAGGTGTGTGTTATGAGGTTCTGCAGCACCTGAGGTGTGTTTTATGAGGTTCTGCAGCAGCTGAGGTATGCGTTATGAGGTTCTGCAGCACCTGAGGTGTGTGTTATGAGGTTCTGCAGCAGCTGAGGTGTGCGTTATGAGGTTCTGAAGCACCTGAGGTGTGTGTTATGAGGTTCTGCAGCAGCTGAGGTGTGCGTTATGAGGTTCTGCAGCACCTGAGGTGTGTGTTATGAGGTTCTGCAGCAGCTGAGGTGTGCGTTATGAGGTTCTGCAGCACCTGAGGTGTGTGTTATGAGGTTCTGCAGCAGCTGAGGTGTGCGTTATGAGGTTCTGCAGCACCTGAGGTGTGTGTTATGAGGTTCTGCAGCAGCTGAGGTGTGCGTTATGAGGTTCTGCAGCACCTGAGGTGTGTGTTATGAGGTTCTGCAGCAGCTGAGGTGTGCGTTATGAGGTTCTGCAGCACCTGAGGTGTGTGTTATGATGTTGAGAAGCAGCATAAGTCTGAATTATGAGATTCATGAGACATGAACTATGATGTCTACCTTGGAATTTCTATTGATTTGTAAAAATCCCACAAAAACAAGTATTTTTGGATAAATCTTTAGGAAAACTCCAGCTTTATATTTGTTTTGTAAATAAAGTCTTCTTAGCATCCTGCGTTGGTTCCATTATACCCCGTTGTGATTATGAGGCTTTTCTAGTTCTTAGGGGCACGTTGCACACTACGACATCGCTAGCCGATGTTTGCGGTGCTGAGCGCGATAGTCCCCGCCCCCGTTGCACATGCAATATCATGGTGATAGTTGGCGCAGTGAACATTATCGCTACGGCAGCTTCACACGCACTTACCTGCCCTGCGACGTCGCTCTGGCCGGCGACCCGCCTCCTTATTAAAGGGGCAGGTCGTGCGGTGTCATAGCAACATCACACGGCAGGCGGCCAATAAAAGCAGAGGGGCGAAGATGAGCGGGACGTAAACATCCCGCCCACCTCCGTCCTTCCGCATAGCCGGCGTGAGCCGCAGGTAGGTGATGTTCCTCGCTCCTGAAGCTTCACACACAGCGATGTGCGCTGCCGCTGGAACGAGGAACAACATCGGAACATCGGTCCTTCCGAAATTATGGAAATGACCGACGCTGCACCGATCATACGATAACGACGCTTTTGCGCTCGTTAATCGCATCGAAAAGGATTTACACACCACGATGTCGAGAGCGAGGCCAGATGTGCGTCACTTTCGATTTGACCCCACCGACATCGCAGCTGCGATGTCGTAGTGTGCAAAGCCCGCCTTAGTTTATTATTATTTTACTTCCTATTTTATTTGGGCCAAGTATTTGCACCCCCGACCATGGGGTGATACAAGGACATGTGTCCAAGATGCGTCCATGTATTTGGGGGCCGTCTGCACCATTTTTTGCACCATTAATCCGTAGACCTTACAACGCTACTGAAAACCTTTCCCCATTGGAATTGTAAGAAAACTAGTGGTCCTAAAGGGCACCTGTCACCAGCTTTCCTGCTGGATTCATCTCTCCCCCTTTTGGACCCAGCAGGAGCTCACCATCCACCCAGCTGATGATCATCAGTATTCTATTGGTGCTTAAATATCCCTTCCTTCCTTGGATTGGTGCTGGTGATATTTTCAGTTCATTCAAGCTTTGGTTGCAAGCAGGTGGCTTGCACTACTCTGTGCTATCGTTGCGGAAAACTTTGCTGAACTCCTGCCTGGGTCATCAGTGGATAAGTAGTTCATGCTTTTCCCCCTATGTGACTTTTTTGTCTCATCTATAGTGTTTAGTGGGGTTGATGAAGAGCTCATCCGACCCGTTTCCTATTTAGGGCCGAGCACTAGGAATACCTAGGGTCAGGTATCTGGCTCGGGGCATAGGTGCGGAACCTATCTAGGGTGGTGAGGGACCCCAGGGGCCAGTGGTAGGTTTGGTCAGAGGTCCCCATACTCCCCTTTCCCTAGATGTAGGGGTCCCCCATCCCTTTCGCCGTTCGCTTGGTACTTCCCTGTACCTATCCTGACACTTATAGGATCTATCTGACACCTGATATTCTTCACACTCTTCATTGCTCAGATGTGGACATTTCGGCTCATGGTAATTATATAAGTCATCTGAGTTCATCCTAAAGTTTTACTTCCTGCAATAAACAAAAGCGACTGAGTCACGAGACAGACGGTAAAAGCGCGGATTATTAGAGAGCGTTACTCAACGCAGCTTTACTGGAAGGAACGTACACACCGACACTGCCATCCGGGGTGTGCAGTCACAACATTCATTACCCTCGTGTAACACTCTGCACAGGGGAAATATGGGCACTTCCCCTTTAAGCAATGAACCTGATTACCTTTATACACTGCACTGATTGGACATAGCGGTGATGTAATGATATATACAAGCAGAAGGAAACCGCTCACCAAAAAAAAACCACTTTAATGTAGACGCCTTTTTGGGGCTAATAAAACACTTATGCAATTGGATTTCATTAAAAAAAATAGCATTGTTTTATTTCTATATTCTCAGTATCGGAGCGTGTACTGCTGGCTGGAGAATAGGGCAATAGACAATCTGTCAGTGACGTCGTTAAAACTCTTCTGTTTGTCTCTTTCTGAGTTATGACCACATGAAAGTGCAGCTCAACTTTAATGTAGTCATAAAGCAACACAGTTAAAAAATAAAAATAGAAAATAGAATTGTCTTTGTCGGACTGAGCTCGCTGACAGATTCTCAGATAACTCATTCTGCAGCCAGCAATAGTCAGTGCAGCACAAAGAGTGTAGTAGTCAAAACAGTGCAACATTTAATGAAACAGAATTTCAAACTTTATTTGTAGCCCAAAATACATGCATTTAAGTAAAAAAATAAATAAAAAAAAAGTATATGTGTATATATACTGTAAATATATATATATATATATATATATATATATATATATATATATATATACTGTGTGTGTGTATATATATATATATATATATATATATATAAATAATAATAATTTATTTATATATATATATATATAAAAATAATAATATTTTATATATATATATATATATATATATATATATATATATATATATATATATAAATCTCCTTTAAGGTGTGCTTGGAGTCCCAGGTGTACATTTGGATTAATACAATTTGTGTCGATTTTCTGACTTGCGTCCTGCCTTTTTCCCCAGTATCCCCCTCTAAGCTGTTGGTGGTGGCTGCCATGATGATGTCACGCTACATATAGGAAAGTGCCACACGTACGGCGAAAGAGAAGGGAAGGGGAACCCAGTGTCTAGGGAAGGGGGAGATGGTGACCCCTGACCAAACCTACCACTGGTCCCTGGGGTCCCTTACCGCCCTAGATATGTTCCGCACCTATGCACCGAGCAGGATATCTGGCCTTGGCTGACCCTGAACTGGGCCCTAGGTAGGGAGCGGATGGGATGAGCGCTTAGTCAAGCCCACTAAGCGCTAAAGAACACTCAGGGCGCACACACAGGGGGAAGTAAAAAAATTATTTATCTCGATGAAGACTCGGGGAGAAGAACAGCAACACACAACAATGTAGCTTCACATGAATACAAGCCGACTACTTGCATCTAAGGTCTGTATAGGAATATAACTATCATCAGCAAAGACCAAGGGGAAATGTGGGTATTTAAAGACACAAGGGAAAGTGATGATGATTAGCAGCTGAAAGATGAGGAACTCCGCAGGGTCTTAAAGGGAAAGGGATTAACCCCAAGCAGAGAAGATACATAGGATATAATTTGCACCACAGCAAGAATAAAATGTCAGGGAGCAGTTTGTGTAGCCAAACACTGTGACCTTCTACAGCTGGACACCACAAGACTGCCAACCGTGACAGATCTACACTTCAGTACATATACATTCAGAAATAGCAGCCTCAGCATGGAGGACATTATACAGAAGTAGTGAGCACCAGGGTGAAACATAACACTTACTGGAAGCATCGCTCTGTGTATCCTGCTTCTTATCTCACTCTGCTCCTCTTTGTCCCCAGGTCATAGACTTTAATAGACAGCAGTAATCTGATCCCACAGTGACGTGGCAGTCCATCTTGCTTTAAGCGGATGGATTATAGCTGTTTTTCAGACTGATTCTGAAATCAGAAGGCAGGTGGGAAGGAGAAGAGGCTCATAAGTGGAGAAAGAGGCAGATTTCTCTAATAAGAGGTTATACTCACTTGTAACTATGGATTCATGGAGTTTGACATTGACCATTTAAAGCGTCGCTCTAAAAATTTGCAAATTGGGCAGTCGATTAATTTTATTATTACCTAGAATATCATTAAGAAAGAAGGTCCTGGCAGGGTAGCACATGGATAGTATAACAGCAGCTGATTTTATATATATATATATATATATATATATATATATATATATATATATATATATATATATATATATATAAAAATCTGCCAATCACAATTTTGGTTTATGAATTTTGTGCAGTTTTTTTTTAAAGGGAATCTGTAACCAAGTTTTTGCCACCTAATCTGAGAGCAGCATAACCTAGGGGCAGATACCCTGATTAAAAACAAAAAAACTACATAAAAACAAAAAAACATAAAAACAAAACAATCAGATACCCTGATTCCAACGATGTGTCACTTACTGTGCTTCCTAGTGTAGTTTTGATAAAATCACTGATTAATCAGCAGTAGATTATCATTAGAGCATGGGCGAAACGCTCGCAGTCGCAGGGATCGCCATCATGACCGGGCCCGTGGACTCAGGGGGCCCGAAGACCTCAACCAGTGGCGAACCACCAATGGTGGCAGGCCACGCAACCGCTATGGGGCCTGGTGCCAGATGCCAATACCATTGAAAGGAATGATAAGAGAGTGAGCGACACACACTGACAGCTCCGCACAGTGGAGGGCGATGACGTCACTACTGCACGCCTGCTGTGCTGAGTAATGCAGAACAGTGGACACGCTGAGGAGACCGGAGCAGGGAGGGGAACGAGGAGAAGTGAGTATGTATTTAATTACTGTGGCCAGATCACTATGGGGGTGCATTAAACGATATGGGGACTGTATATTACTACATGGGGGCTACATAATGGTATATGGGGACTGCATAATACTATATGGGGGCTACATAATACTATATGGAGGAATATGTGGTGCATTATAATACATGGAGGTCTATGGGGGTGCATTAAACTATATGCAGGACTATGGGGGTGCATTATACTATATGGAGGACTATGAGAAGTATATTATAATATATGGAGGACTATGCAGAGTGTATTATACTATATGCAGGACTATGGGGGTGCATTATACTATAAGGAGGACTATGAGAAGTATATTATAATATATGGAGGACTATGCAGAGTGTATTATACTATATGCAGGACTATGGGGGTGCATTATACTATATGCAGGACTATGGGGGTGCATTATACTATATGCAGGACTATGGGGGTGCATTATACTATATGCAGGACTATGGGGGTGCATTATACTATATGGAGGACTATGAGAAGTATATTATAATATATGGAGGACTATGCGGAGTGTATTATACTATATGCAGGACTATGGGGGTGTATTATACTATAAGGAGGACTATAGGGAGTGTATTATAATATATGGAGGACTATGGGGAGTGTATTATAATATACAGTGTGTCCACCCATATCCTGTCCACCGCCATTAACTTGAGAACGGCGGCAGCTATAGGCATAGAAGTGGTGTCTAGGTATAGTAAAGTAGCCATGTGCTACGCAATGAAACCACTTATAGCGCCACCTGGTGGAAAACAACGGAGTTAGCATTTTTATCTCTAAAACGGAACGAGATAGATAAAAAAAGTGAATTACAAAGTTGTAGGGCATCATCATTTCAATACGAATCGACACCTTGCATACTGAAATGCTATGATTAGAACATGAAACCTCACAAGGCTGCGGACGTGAAGCGATACCTCATGGAGACCTTCCTACAAGTCATTGGGTATGGTGGCTGTGTGCAGTGGCCTCCGCTCACCTGACCTGACCCCATTGTACTTCTTTCTGTGAGGTCACATCAAACAGCAGGTGTATGCGACCCCTCCACCAACATTGCAGGACCTACGACCACGTATCACAGATGCTTGTGCAAACGTGTCACCCACCATATTGCACAACATGCAGCAAGATACAGTATGCTGTGCAGAGTGCAGATGTGCATTGCAGCTGACAGTGGCCACTAATGAGCGCCATATGCGTGACCAGCATTCAATGTTTTTTTGGGGGGGGTCATGGGTTTCATATCATAGCATTTCTGTAAGCAAGGTGTCGATTCGTATTGAATTGATGATGCCCTGCAACTTTGTAATTCACTTTTTTTCTCTATCTCGTTCCGTTTTTGAGATAAAAATGCTAACTCCGTTGTTTTCCACCAGGTGGCGCTATAGGTGGTTTCATTGCGTAGCGCATGGATACTTTACTATACCTAGACACCACTTCTATGCCTATAGCTGCCGCCGTTCTCAAGTTAATAGTTGTGGACTGGATATGGGTGGACACACTGTATAGACTCGCAGGGTTTCCCAACTCCAGTCCTCAAGGCCCACCAACAGTGCAGGTTTTTGGGATTTCCTTAGTATTGCACAGGTGATAATGTAATTACCTGCCCAGGTGCTGGTTCCAACAGCAGTGCAATGCGAAGGAAATCCTGAAAACATGCACTGTTGGTGTGCCTTGAGGACTGGAGTTGGGAAACCCTGGTAGAGGACTATGGGGAGTGTATTATACTATATGGAGGACTATGGGGTGCATTATAATGTATGGAAGTCTATGGGGAGTGCAAAAAATATATGGAGGACTATGGGGAGTCTATTATATGATATGAAGGACTATGGGGGATGCATTATAATTTAAAGATAACTATGAGATGCATTATAATATTGGGTATTATATTGGGATATTGTCAGTGTAGTTATCCTGCACCCTGAGGGGGGGCCAGGTCCGAATTCTAAACCGGGGCCCATTGAACCCTAGTTACACCACTGATTAGAGGACTACTTGGCGTGCTGCAGGTAGTTCAGCATATTCAGGAGCTCTGTAGCTAGATCTGCAGCAGAGAAAACATTGAATTTATAAAAATGACAGCAAACAGCTCAGTAAGTGACACATCGCTGGAATCAGGGTCTCTGTCTCTACATTATGCAGCTCTCAGATGGGGGAGCAAAAACTTAGTGACACATTCCTTTTAAGCAAAAAGACCCAAAAAATGACAAAAAAATGTACTCCCAGGGGAAGACCGGAATGTATTTGTGATACATTTTGCTACTTTTAGAGAAGTCACAAATTATGGCTCAGCCAAAAACATGTGAACCCATCTAAACAGACTTTAAAAAAGACATAAAAATCAAAAAGTAGATTAAAAAAAATGTACAAATGAATCGAATCCTCGGTTCCTGAATGTGAAAAAATGATGTTCATTAACCCCTTAAGGACAAAGCCAGTTTTGTTGTTAATGACCGGACCATTATTTGCAATTCTGACCGGTGTCACTTTATGAGGATATAACTCTGGAGCTTCAGCAGATAATCGGTGATTCTGAGATTCTTTTTTTCATGACATATTGTACTTCAGGATAGTTATACATTTAGGACAATATTTTTTGCTTTTATTTGTGAAAAAAATTGGAAATTTGATGAAAATTTTGCAATTTTTTAAACTTTGAATATTTATGCCCTTAAAAAAGAGAGTTCTGTCACACAAATAGTAACTAAATAACATTTCCCACATGTTACTTTACATCAGTGCAATTTTTGAAACATCATTTTTTTGGGGGTTACGAAGTTAGAAGGGTTCAAGGTTCATCAGCAATTTCCCATTTTCGTCAACAAAATTAAGGCTATGTGTCCACGTTGCTTTTTTGCTGCTTTTTCAACTGCAGCGTTTAATGCCAAAATGTGTTCTGCTTTTCAAGCAAAGTCTATGGGAATTTGGGTTTCTTGTGCCCACTATGCAGTTCAAACTGCAGCCTTTTTCTGGCAGAAATTTGGACAAAAACTCTGCTTTGCAGTGCAAAACCCAAATGGCAAAAACAACTGACATGTCAATTGTTTTTGCCATTTGCGTTTTGAACTGCAAAGCAGAGTTTTTGTCCAAATTTCTGCCAGAAAAAGGCTGCAGTTTGAACTGCATAGTGGGCACAAGAAACCCAAATTCCCATAGACTTTGCTTGAAAAGCAGAACACATTTTGGCATTAAACGCTGCAGTTGAAAAAGCAGCAAAAAAGCAACGTGGACACATAGCCTTACAAAACCATTTTTTACAGACCAATTCACATTTGAAGTGACTTTGAGAGACTTCTGTGAAAGAAAATACCCAAAAGTGACCCCATTCTAAAAACTGCACCCCCTGAAAGTGCTCAAAAATACATCCAAGAGGTTTATCAACCCTTCAGGTGCTTTACAGGAACTAGAGGGGGCTTTACACGCTGCGACATCGCTAATGCGAAGTCGTTGGGGTCACGGAATTGGTGACGCACATCCGGCCGCATTAGCGATGCCGTTGCGTGTGACACCTATGAGCGATTTTGCATCGTCGCAAAAACATGCAAAATCGCTCATCGGTGACATGGGGGTCCATTCTCAAATCTCGTTACTGCAGCAGTAACAAGGTTGTTCCTCGTTCGTGCGGCAGCACACATCGCTCCATGTGACACCGCAGGAACGAGGAAGCTCTCCTTACCTGCCTCCCGGCCGCTATGCGGAAGGAGGAGGTGGGCGGGATGTTACGTCCCGCTCAGCTCCGCCCCTCTGCTGCTATTGGGCGGCGGTTCAGTGACGCAGCTGTGACGTCGCTGTGATGCTGAACGAACCGCCCCCTTAGAAAGGAGGCGGTTCGCCGGTCACAGCGACGTCGCCGGACAGGTAAGTCCGTGTGACGGGTCTGGGCGATGTTGTGCGACACGGGCAGAGATTTGCCCGTGTCGCACAACAGATGGGGGCGGGTACGCACGAGGGCGATATCGGTACCGATATCGCAGCGTGTAAAGCGGCCTTAAAGCAATGTGGAATGAAAAAAAATAAAAATGATCATTTTACCTAAAAATGTTGCTCTAGCCCCAATTTATTCACTTTTAGAAGAAATAACTCAACAATATGGACCCCAAAACCTATTCCCCAGTTTCTTCTGAGCGCGCTGATACCCCACATGTGATCAGAAACCTCTGTTTGGACAAATGGGAGGGCCCGGAACAGAAGGAGCAAAATTTTAATTTTGGAAAGCAAATTTGCGACCACCATGTCACATTTGTAGGGCCTGTAAGGTACCTAAATAGCAGAAACCCCCCACAAGTGACCTCATTTTGGAAACTAGACCCTTCAAGGAATTTATCTAGATGTTTGGTGAGCACCTGGAACCACCGGGAGCTTCACAGAATTTTATAATATTGAGCTGTGAAAATAAAAAATACATTTTTACCACAAAATTACTTCAAGGTTTTTTTTCACAAGAGTAACAAGAAAAAAAATGCACATGTATTGTGCTACTGAGTAAACTGATACATCATATGTGGTCGAAATCAACTGTTTGGGTGCATGGCAGGGCTCAGAAGGGAAGGAGCGCTATTTGACTGCAAAATTGTCTGGAATCATTAGTGAATGACATGTCACGTTTGGAAACCCCCTAAGGTGCCTAAACAGTGGTGCTCTCCCAAAAGTGGGACTAAGTGGGACATTCTGGAAACTAGACCCCCTGAAGGATTTTATTCAGGGGTATAGTAAGCATTTTCAATACACAGGTACTTCAGAAAAATGTTGCTGTAGCGCCAAATTTCTCACTTTTAGGCTATGTGCCCATGATCCGGCGACACCACGTCTAGGAAGCAGTGTCAGCTCTCCTGCAGAGATGCGAGTGTTGTCCAAGGGAGAACGCAGCTGCTGGTGTCCAAAATCCGGGTTCAGGCTGCTGTGGACCTTACTTCTATTCTCCCCGCAGAGAACACTCGTCTCCGCAGCATAAATTAACATGCTCAGACTCGGGAAGTTGCACCGCAGGTCAGTTTATGCTGCAGAGAAAAGAAGCACAGTGGGCAGGAGATTTTTAAAAATCCTACCAATGCACTTGTACTGCACAACGCAGCGTTATGGACGGATTGAAAACACTCTGCATCCAAAACGTTGCAAACCCTGATTGTGCGCACACAGCCTAAAAAGCTTCGATGGATGCATAGATGTCAAACACATATGTAAGGACCTACCCCCCTAAATATTCTAAGTTGTCACCCTTTAGTGACTTTCATGTGGCACTAAAAGGTGCTTAGGCATGTATTTAGTCAAAAAATAAATAAATAAAAAAAACGACATGGGGCCCCCCTTTTTTGGTAGCCAGCTAGAGTAAGGCAGATGGCTGCAGCCTGCATAACACAGCTCACAGCTTCACCTTGGCTGGTGATCTAAAAACGGAGGGCATCCAAGGCTGCTTTTTTTTATTTATAAATAAATAATTAAAAACAAACAAACCAGGGGTCCCCCCCAAACTGGATTACAAGCCGAGGTGAAGCTGACACCTGGGGTCTGGTATTCTCAGGGTGAGAAGAGCCATGGTTATTTGGCCCTTCCCAGCCTAAAAATAGCAGGCCACAGCCACCCCAGAAGTGGCGCATCCATTAGATGCACTAATCCTGGTGCCTCGCCTCAGCCCATTCCATTGCCCTAGTGCAGTGGCAAATGGGGTAATAAATTAGGTTGATTTCAGCTATAATGTCACCTGGCATCAAGCTCAGCGGTTAATGATATCACAGCGACTATCTGATACCCAACATCACAAACTGTCAGAAATAAAAAAAAATAAATAAATAGACGACAAAAAAGAAAATTATTTTAAAAACACTCCCCAACACATTCCCTCTTTCACCAATTTATTGAAAAGAAAAAAAAAATCCGGTCCGCCGTATTCCATTTTGGAGGTCTCATGACGACTTTGGACCTTCCAGAATATGGGGGGCATGCTCAGTGAAAGTATCTCCTATTTGCTGGAGGTGCAGACAATCCATGTGAGGAGTGTGGCTGTAGTGACCTGAGAATACCGCACTCACACTGCCCCGGTCTAACCAAGGACAGAGTGACCTGCAATAACCTCATTCCACAATATGGGTAGCACGCTCAGGGAACATATCCCCCATTTTCTGGAACTGCTGACCTTCCATGTGAGGAGTGTGGGTAGTGCACCCACTCTCCCCAGGTCCACCGCTTAGCAGTATGAGCGGTAGTGAGCTCTGCATCACTGAACGCAGGAAGCAGGGTGACAGCCGCTCTGCGCAGTGCACATGCGACCAGCATCTTTTGAGAAGGAGGAGGAGGGACTGCAGGGAATTCAAGCTGCACAAGGTACGGGGGACACCAGGGAGTTTATAGGGGGTGACCTAGTTGGACCTGGGGAGGGGTTTTCTGTCGCATCTGTCATGGCACATGCGACAGAAATCATTAGAGGAGGATGAATGCGGCAGGTGTGCTAATTGTGCACGCCGCCATCTTGGATTATCGAGATGAGGCTGAGGGTTGGGGGCTACTTTGGCAACACCGAGGGACTGGAGAGGACCGGGGGAGGAAATTTATCTCCCATATGACATGTTTGATCTTGCCAGCTGGGAAAGAAATAATTTTTTACAGGCGCTGCCATTTAGTGTCACATCATCACGGTTACACAGTGTGTACCGGTGATCACGTGACCAGGGATCGGAAAACAACATCTGGAATCGTGATCTCCAGGGTCTCAGCTACCCCCGGTAGCTGAAATCCCATACATTTTCTGACGCTGGGGGGGTGCTATTTACTTTTTTCTGACCGCCGTTTTAAAACGGCAGATTGGAATAAGTACCCTCTTCTGCCGCCATTTTAATCCGTACGGCCGTCGTGAAAGGGGTTAAAGGGAACCTGTCAGATCCAATATGCAGCCAGGACCACGAGCAGTTCTGGGCGCATATTGCTATTTCCTGCATAATAGATAAACAGAGCTTTATAAAAAGTATTTCTAAAGATCGTATATTATATGCTAATGAGCGCGGGGACTAGTCCCGAGGGCGTTTGTTTCCTTAGCTAATCGGCCCCATTAGCATGGTAGCACGCCCCTGTGGGTGTATTAATATGCTAATGAATACGCAGCGATACTACACATACCTCACTGTTCATGGCGGTCGGCGGAGGATGGACGCGCGTCACGCACTGATAGATAATCTGAGCGTTTGATAGATCAGACTTTTAGAGATGAAGCAATACTAAATATTGAAATATGTTTATTTTTTTCAATGTCTTGAGATTTATGAAAAATACAAAAGTATAAAGATAGAAGAGATCTGATACTAAAGAATAAGAAATCAAAGAAAAAACTACCTTTAAAACGGAGAGCAGAAAAAGTAAATGCAGATTTATGCCAGTGATATATAATAAGTTATTAGAATACAAAAAACTACAAGGAAAAGCTCACCTAAGTCCTTATTATGCCTTCCTTCAGATCCAAGCAGGAAGCGACATAGCCAGGCGCACAAAACGATCCAATGTAGAAAAAAATCCGCTGGGAATCCATGGTAGCAATAAAACAACGCGTTTCGGCAGTGATGCCTTCTTCTGGGAGACCAGAAAAAGGCACCGCTGCCGAAACGCGTTGTTTTCACTTATAACCACCTATGAGGTTGATATTATTATTGCCGGTGTGATGAATAATATTTTAAGAAAAGAAAAAGTTAATTCCCAGCGGATTTTTTTCTACATTGGATAATAAGTTATTAACCAGTTCCAGGAGGCGATTGTTGGGAAACTTCCCTCTAATTACTGTAGAAAACTGGCCGAGCAGCAATCCTCTCCCCGTGTGTGGACTGGAGCCAGATATTAACGAGGCAGATTTCAAGAAACAAAAACAAACAACATAAAACTCATGCGAACCATGGGAAAAAAGTATAATAATGGACATTTTATGGCTTATTCACACATTGCATTTTTGCCACTATTTTTTCTGTCCCTTTTCTCAAGGGTAAGGAAAAGACTGAAGGCAGTTTATAACGTTGTAGTGTGAACAGGTGCATACTGACCATGAGATGCAGTAACAGAAAAGAGAAAATTTGCACTTTTTCAAGGGTGTAAAATGTTGCAGTTTATGGAACCAGCATAGTAAAGGCCCTGTCACACAGACAGATAAATCTGTGGCAGATCTGTGGCAGATCTGTGGCAGATCTGTGGCAGATCTGTGGCAGATCTGTGGCAGATCTGTGGCAGATCTGTGGCAGATCTGTGGTTGCAGTGAAATTGTGGACAATCAGTGCCAGGTTTGTGGCTGTGTACAGATGGAACAATATATCTATGATATCACTGCAACCACAGATCTGCCAAAGATTTATCTGTGTGTGTGACGGGGCCTTAAATGAGATCTCTAAATTCTCTTGCTGCTTAATTTTTCTTCGTATATTTTGCCCATCAAAGCGTTTTGGTTTTGTTTTTTTAAATATGCAACATGTCAATTCTTTGCAAAAGTGCACATAAGAACATATCAAATATGCGTTTATTGGACGCCCGTGTTTTTTCGGTCAACATCTTGGCTTTTGGTGAAGAAAAACCACTCCAAAAACTCAGTGTGCAGATATCCCTACAGCTGAGAGAGGATTTGGAGCGGTGTCATTTATTGGGTATGTTCACACAGCGTTTTGCTGCCTTTTCTTTTTGCATAAAAAATACAATTTTTACTTATTTATTTTTTAATGGTTTTTTTTTTTTTTTGCTTTTAAGCGTCTTTGAACACAATGGTAAAATTGCTAACAGAATTGAAATGGAAAGGAAAAAAACATCATTTACTTTATTTTTACTGTACTGTTAGTTTTTTGTTTCTTTTTTTGCAGCCAAAAAACTTGTAACAAATCTGTAAAGTGTGAACAAGCACATAAGAAAATGTAACAAATCTGCACTGATTTGCAAGAAATGTAGTTTGTTCAGTATCAGTCATCATGACCTGCAGGAGCATTCTGTGGAATATTACACTGTATCATTTAGGAAACCAGTTGGGTGCGTTCTCCGGTAGAGCTGGAGCGGCGCAAGGAACTGACAAATCCGGGCAAGTGCCAAGGTCCCAGCTTGCAACGTCTTCCTTACATATCTGGTGGATGAGCGCCCTATGTACATGGAGCTGCTGCAATTTAACCCCTTAGACGCCAGTGTCAATAGTGACTGCGGCATTTAAAAGGCTAAAATGGGGGAAAGTCCTCTTCTGACACCTATAGAGCTCTTCTCCCACCATGACTGTGCGGTGACGATGGCATTGTCATAACAGCTGGGGGGGGGGTCTATAACCCCTTTCTGCTGCAGCCAATTCTCATTTTTGTGCTTTGTTTTTTTTTCCCTCCTATTCCCATTCTCCCCTTCCATTTATAAACCCTTACGAGGGATTGTTTTTTGCCGGAAAAGTTTTAGTTTTAACTGACACCATTTATTTTACCATATAATGAACTGCAAAATTGAGAATAAAATGTGCAGTAAAATATGAAAAAAAAATAAAAAAATATAAATTGCTTGGTGCTTTATGAGGTTTGGTTTTTATAGTGTTCAGACGTGCATTGATCGAAAAACAGCAATTCTGGCATTTTTCTATTTTTGCTTTACTTTGTTTATTAAATGGGTTCAATACAATTTTTATTTTGATAGATGAGAATTTGCATTGCTAAACATGCGCTTTTTTTTTTAAATATCTTTGCTACGGCTCATTTAGACATCAGTTTTTCTCATAAAAGTTTTTCCTATGGACAGAACTTGCCGAGATTCCGGTGCCGCTGTAACTGCTCCAGAGACCGCCCATTCACTTCCGTCTGTGATTGGTTGCAGTCAGACAAGTCCAAACCCTGAGTGACAGCGTCTGACTGCTTCCAATCATAGGCACTATGCGGCTTTTTTTTATTTGAATTATTTAAAAAATGGCGTGCAGTTCCCCCAAATTGTGATACCCAGCCATGATAAAGGCCGACAGCTGGGAGCTGATATTCTCAGGCTGGGGAGACCCATACTTATTGGTCCCCCACAGTGTAAAAATTGCAGCCTGCAGCTGCCCAGAATTGTCTGATCCATTAGATGTGACAATCCCAGCACGCTACCTGACTATGCCGATATGGAAATCGAGGTAGTATAAGGGGCTAATGTCAGCTCACAGCTACCACTAAGCCCTAGATTAGTAATGGTATCTGTCTATGAGACCTCAATGAACTCTCACTAAGTTACAGACCTGCATCTGCCAGGAAATGCAGGTCTGTGAACTCAGTGAGAGTTCATTGAGGTCACCTGGGGTCAAGCTACCTGCAATCACAGATGGAGGACTGTGGGAACCTCCAGCTGTGACCGCAACTAACCTGAGTGATGTCACCGCTCATCGCAGTCAGTTTATGCTTGAACCTTACAGTGGGCGGTCATGTTTCATGATTGCGCGCTGTGCCGTCAGTAATCAGTAATGTAGTAGAGCTGAAATCGTCGTGGGACCTCGTGTGGATTACGTCAGACCTGCAGCGGTGTTTTGGAAGTTAATACAGTGGTGAAAGATGGTGTTTTTTTGTCTTTTCTTTCAAATTAAGGATTTTTTATTTACTTTCTCTTACAGATTAGTAATGATGGGGTCTAATAGATGTAAATCCAAAGGAAACAGGGGGGGAGGAAAGTTCACCGCTAGTTCTGCAGACCCACAGGAGCATGAATGTGGCTGACTAACACAAGTTAAGTATAAAAAAGGAAAGGTCCAGCACTAACATTTTCCATAAAAAATTCTGTCTTCTTTATTGAGAAATCACATACATAATATAATCAAATATGTCCCATGATGTAGACCTAATAAGGCCCCCGCCTTACGCGTTTCAGAGATGACTCCTTACTCCTAGGCATACCGTATATTTGTCTTCAGGCCCCTGGGCAATACTTTGTAGGACCACCTTTGTCTGCAATCACTGCTGCAGTCTTTCGGGTTCCGTCGCAAGCAGCTCTGCACATCTGCACATCTAGAGGTGACATTTTTGCCTTTTCTGCATTCTCTGCTCCAGAGAGTTAGATCAGAGGTCTCAAACACGGCTGAGTATAAGGGCCGCACATAAAAAAAAAAATATTTGGGGGGGCCACATTCTTTGCAGGACAAAGTGACATTTTTAGTGATACAGTATTTTTTTTTATACCTTTATTTTTTATTTTTTTTGGATCACGTTTTTTGAACATTATTTGATTGTTATTATAACAAATTTGTACTGTTTTTTTGTTTATTTCACTTTATATACAAACAAGCATTTTTAGTGGTAAAAAAAAGTCATGCTTGATTTTTACATTTTTTTTTTACATATTATCCCCTTCTTGTAAGTAATATCATTTTACACCATATAATCATTTTGGCCAACATACTGTAATAATGTTCCCATCTTGGCCCTTATTTTGTAGTAATGTGCTCATCTTGTCCCCTGTAGTAATGTGCCCATCTTGTCCGCATCCTGTAGTATTGTGTTCATCTTGTCCCCTGTAGTAATGTGCCCATCTTGTCCGCATCTTGTGCCCATCTTGTCCCCTGCAGTGATGTGCCCATCCTTGTCTCCTGTAGTATTGTGCCCATTCTGTTCCATGTAGTAATGTGTCCATCTTTTCCCCATCCCGTAGTAATGTGCCCATCCTTGTCCCCTGTAATAATGTGCCCATCCTCTTGTGCCCTGTATTAATGTGCCCATCTTGTCCCCTGTAATAATGTGCCCATCCTTGTCTCCTGCAGTAATGTGCCCATCTTGTCCC
Organism: Anomaloglossus baeobatrachus; assembly: GCF_048569485.1. NCBI lineage: Eukaryota > Metazoa > Chordata > Amphibia > Anura > Aromobatidae > Anomaloglossus > Anomaloglossus baeobatrachus. The sequence continues at coordinate 23,406,651 of NC_134355.1, forward strand.
CTGTAGTAATGTGCCCATCCTTGTCCCCTATAGTAATGTGCCTATCCTTGTCCCCTATAGTAATGTGCCCATCTTGTCCCCTGTAGTAATGTATCCATCTTGTCCCCATCCTGTAGAAATGTCCCCTATTTATACCACATTATGCCGTTTTCACATACACACATATAAAAAAAGATTCTACTCACCTGTCTTCCGTTCCCTCGGTGTCCTCTTTCCTGTATCTTACGGCCCCCTGGCCCCTTAACGATTGAGGCCCTATGCCAGGGGCTGCAGCCATCTGTGTTTTAGTTCAGATGATTGATTTCCATCAATGCCGGCCAATCAGAGGCTGCATCCCAATCTATAAGACAAGCTGCGGACGCCGGTGATTTAACTAGAACTGCGTGTGCGGCTAAACAGCTCCGAAATGACTGGCCTGGGGCGGCCGCACAAGCAGTTCTACTGTAGCTAAATCACCGGCGGCCGCGGCTTGTCTTATAGATCGGGATATGGCCGCCAGCCCCTGCTGCGTGTGTCAGCAAATATGGCTCGGCGTGTCACCTCTGACACGCGTTTCATTGGTTAGCCATCACTGGTGTAGAGGGTGGCCAGATTACCCACTCGTTCAGTGGTCAAATGTAAGATGTCCAATGTACAATATAGTGTGTGCACCGTAGGGTTGTGAGCACACGGTGTGTTTTTGCACCAGTTTTTCTTGCAAATTTTCAGAAATCTTCAGGATTTTTTCCTTGACAATTTTGAACATGCAGATTGTCAGATTTGTTTACAATTGTGTGTGTGTGTGTGTGTGTGTGTCTGTGTGTGTGTCTGTGTGTGTGTGTCTGTGTGTGTGTGTCTGTGTGTGTGTGTCTGTGTGTCTGTGTGTCTGTGTGTGTCTGTGTGTGTGTCTGTGTGTGTCTGTGTGTGTCTGTGTGTGTCTGTGTGTGTCTGTGTCTGTGTGTGTGTCTGTGTGTGTGTCTGTGTGTGTGTCTGTGTCTGTCTGTGTCTGTCTGTGTGTGTCTGTGTGTGTGTGTCTGTGTGTGTGTGTCTGTGTGTGTGTCTGTGTGTCTGTGTCTGTGTTTGTGTCTGTGTGTGTGTCTGTGTCTGTGTGTGTGTCTGTGTGTGTGTCTGTGTGTGTGTCTGTGTGTGTGTCTGTGTGTGTGTCTGTGTGTGTGTGTGTGTGTTTGTGTCTGTGTGTGTGTGTGTGTGTGTGTGTGTGTGTCTGTGTGTGTGTCTGTGTGTGTGTGTGTGTGTGTGTGTGTCTGTGTGTGTGTCTGTGTGTGTGTGTGTCTGTGTGTGTGTGTTAATCGGACATAAGAGGGTTTGTTTAAGTTTGGCGGTCTCAGCATCTAGTTGTGTTTTCGAATAATGACTGTCTTTAATTTTGCTGAGTCGGAGCAGTGCTGCGGTTGGCGCCACCTAGTGGCCAAGTGTTTCATTGTATTGCATTTTATGAAGAATATTCAGAAGATAGTCACTTCAAAGACGGAAACTAGATTATTATAAGAAATCGAGGCCACCCGTATGATGAGAGGTGGAAAAAAGAAGTCTCAGAGAAGATCTAATTTATATGTATAAATACATGTGTGGTCAATATAAAGGACTGGCACATGACTTATTCCTTCCAAAAACAATACTAAGGACCAGGGGGCACTCACTGAGAGAGGAAAAAAAGTGATTCCGGCAGCTAAATAGGAAAGGGTTCTTTACAGTTAGAGCAGTGAGACTGTGGAATGCCGACCACAAGAGGGCCCATCGAGGAATCTGGAGGTATCCTCCGTGCGTCCGGAGCCTACAGCTCACCTCAGGACGGGCTTAGTGTAGCCGTCCGAGGCAGCGATTGGACATGGGTAGCCACCATAAGAAGAATGGGGTTGAGTGGAGGCTGAGACTTGGCTGCTGGAAGGCTAATACCGAGGGTATGGGCGAGGCAGAAGAAGTACCCCAGAGGACAGCAGCAGCAGAATGGGATATAGACAGTTAGGTCCTGAAATATTTGGATAGTGACACAAATGTGGCATTTTACCTGTTTACCAAGACATTTTCAATATACAGTTATGTAATCAATATGTGTATTTAAGTGCATATTCTCAGCTTTAATTTGAGAGTATTTATCCTAATTGGGTGGAAGGGTTTAGGAATTACAGCTCTTTAATATGTAGCTGCCTTTTTTAAATTAGCCAAAAGTAATTGGAGAATTATCTAAAAGGTACCTTAATGACCTGCATGGGCAATTCCCTCATTACATTAATCCATCATCAATTAAGCAGGTAAAAGGTCTGGAGCTGATTCCAGGTGCAACATTTGCTGTGAACCCACAACATGCAGTCAAAGGAGCTCTCAATGGAAGAGTAACCGACCATCATTAGGCTGAAAAAAAAAAGAATAAATCCATCAGTGAGAAAGCAGAAATATTAGCAGCGGCCAAATTAGTAGCTTGATAGATTTTGCAACAAAAAAAAAGAGCACTGGTGAGATGGGAACTCAAAAAGGCAGGGATGTCCAAGGAAGATAATAGTGGTGGATGAGCACAGATTCCTTTCCACGGTGAAGAAAACCCTTCAGAACAGCCACCAAAGTGAAGAACACTCTCCAGGAAGTCAGTGCCACAATACCTAAGTCCACTAAAAAGAGAAGACTTCATGAGAGCAGTAATTAGCCTGAAAAATAGAAAGTGCAGATGAGACTAAGATCAACCTGTACCAGAACGATGGAAGAAGAAACTATTGAGAAGGCTTAGAACGGCTCGTGATCCAGAGCACAGCACGTCCTCTGTAACACATGGCGGAGGCGGTGTGATGGCCGGGCATGCAGGACGTCCAATAGCCCTGGGGCACTAGTGGTTATTGATGATGTGACTGAAGACAGAAGCAGCCGGATGAATTCTTAAGTGCACGAGACGAGACTTTCTGCTCAGATTCAATCAAATGCCGCGATATTGCAAAGAATTGGAATATTCTGCAATGGCCGAGTCATCAACAGAACTCAGCCCCATCAAGCTGCATTTCAGAGCATAAAGACAAAACATAAAGCGCACCAATCACCAGGATTTTCCTATATAACCTAAAGACAGTGCTATACGGCACTATCAGGCTGATTCTCCACATACCTTTAGTTGTCAGCTAGGATGTATAGGTTTTGAAACACAAGCAAGTAAAGTTTGTAAAATGAGCAGATTTTTGAATGACAGTAGCTGCCGATCAGCTGATAACTGGGGTGGGAAGTATAATTATCCCCTCCCCCTGTAATTTATGCTAATTCTATTATAGAATCGATTTACTTTTTGACTAGAAGGACCTGTGCTGATGTCATACCCATGTGACCAGAAGTGGCGGGGCCTCAGCCAACAGAAAAATGTTGCTTCCTGGTATCAGCTATGTTGGCTGAGGCCCCACGCCTTCTAGTCACATGGGTATGACATCAGCGCAGGTCCTTCTAGTCACTTAGTAAACGATTCTAAAATAGAATTAGCATAAATAACAAGGGGAAGATGGACAGGCAGAGGGGAGGGAATCACTATGAATACCCACCCAGCTATCAGCTGATCGGCAGCTGCTTTCACTCAACAAGCTGCTAATTTTACAAACTTTACTTGGTCGGATTTTAAAATCTAGACCCTCGAGCTGACACCTAAAGGTATGTATAGAATCTGCCTGATAGTGCCAGTATAGCACTGGCTTTAAGTTATATAGGAAAATCCTGTTGATTGGTGCGCTTTAAAGCAGAAAGACCCACAAAGAAGCAACAACTGAAGTGACCGCAGTAAAAGAGGCAAAGCCTCATACCGGAGGAGACCATTGATGGAGACGTCAATGGCCGAAGCACTTCAGGCCATCATTGCAGCAAAGGATTCTCTCCAAAGGATTATAAATCAACATTTTATTTCTGGTAGAGTTACTTTGTTCAATTACTTTTTAGCCCCTGAAATGAGGAGGCTTTATAGAAACAGAGTTGCAATTCCTAAAGGTTTCTCAGGATATTTTTGCACCTTTAATTAAACACTAATAATTTTCTGTTTTTAATTAAACCTAAAAGTCTGCCCTTAAATTGTTTCTTTTTAAATCCAAAATAGTGGCCTGCAGAGCTGAAATCATGAAGATTCGGTCACTGTCCCAATATATCTGGACCTAACTGTAGAAAAGTCCTGCAAAAGTTTCCAAAACTATTTACAGTGTTCCCAGATTATTTCTTCTGGCGCTATAAAATGTAATCCCTAATTTCATATTTTTTTAAGCTGAAGTTTCTCTACACCATCACCTATCTTTTGTATTGTAGCATCTAATGAGCGTGTGCAAAGGTCATTGTGTAGGGAAGAGAAGCTGTGACATTGTCTATTGTGCTTGATGAATTCTGTATTATCAGCAGTGTATAAAGCTGTTACATGTAATCCTGTCTCTGCTGATAATAAGCCTGCTGAAAAATCATCCTGCAAAGTTAGGCAGTACAAGTCTAAAATAGCCTAAATGGCAGTGTGAAAATAGTAAGGATACTAATTTATTTTTCTCCCGTGCATCCCCCATACTCTGGAACGCTCTACCTCAGCACATCAGACTCTCCCCTACCGTGGAAAGCTTCAAGAGGAACCTCAAGACCCACCTCTTCCAACAAGCCTACAACCTACAATAGCCCTCAGCCCAGTACACCACTGCGCAACCAGCGCTGTCCTCACCTATTGTACCATCACCCATTCCCTGTAGACTGTGAGCCCTCGCGGGCAGGGTCCTCTCTCCTCCTATACCAGTCTGTCTTGTACTGTTAATGATTGTTGTACGTATACCCTCTTTCACTTGTAAAGCGCCATGGAATAAATGGCGCTATAATAATAAATAATAATAATAATAAATAATAATAATAATAATATATATATATATATATATATATATATATATAAAAATATTTTTTTTTTTTATTTATTTTTTTTTATTTTTTTTTAAATAAAATGGCAAATTAAAAAGAAAAATATATGAAACATAGAAACCTGATGTCACTTTCCTTTTCAATGTTTAGATTTAGCATTTGACCTCCCAAATATGTTACTGCTCAAGTTGAAACTATTCACGCTCCACCATAATCAGGTTTTGGAGGGATTATCCAAGGGGACGGGCACACCATTTCAGAAACGACAGATGATATCAATACCTGCAGATCCTATATCAATATAGACAACAATCATTATCTGGGCCGTATGTTATTATCATTGGCTTCGCTTTTGCGCCATGTAATACATGAAGTAACACTGTATGGGAGGAATGTTGGGGAGACAGATCCTGTAACCTCCGGCTGATTGTGACTCTGCTCCAGCTCCTATTATGTCACTCACAACACAGCTACGCTCACGCTAAAATTATAGGGACAGACAATGAAGAAGCATATGTTCTCCATACCTCACATACAGCACGGGTGACTGATCACAGCACGAAAAGTGAAATCCAACCAAACAGCCTGGACATGTGTTAATGATTTGTCCGCTGACAGATAAATCTCCGTTAATTACCTTGGAGCGCAGCCAGAAAGCTGATATAACATGTTATTATGCGTGCATTGTCAGGGTGGACACATTGTATTCATTGCTATACATCACTTAATAAACAAGTGGTCGGACCCTTAGGCTATGTGCGCACTGGAAAATGGAATTTTCTCAAGAAAATTCCGCAGGTATTCAAAGATTACCGCACCCGCGGTAAAAAACCGCGGGAAACCGCACCCAAAAACCGCATGCGGTTTGCTGCGGTTTTACCGCGGTATTGTTCGCGGTATTGCCGCGGTTTTGCCGCGTGCGGGTTGGGATGTGGTTTATTGCATTCAATGCAATAAAGCACATTGAAAAAAAAGTCATTTCATTCTGAGATAGTAGATAGATAAAGAGACAGAAGAATAGATAGAGGGATAGATAGATAGATAGATAGAGGGATAGAGGGATAGATAGAGGGAAAGATAGATAGATAGATAGATAGAGGGATAGATAGATAGATAGAGGGATAGATGGATAGATAGATAGAGGGATAGATAGATGGATAGAGGGATAGATGAATAGATAGATAGATAGAGGGATAGATAGATAGATAGAGGGATAGATAGATAGAGGGATAGATAGATAGATAGATAGATAGATAGATAGAGGGATAGATGAATAGAGGGATAGATGGATAGATAGATAGATAGAGGGATAGATAGATAGATAGATAGATAGATAGATAGATAGATAGATGGCCCCCCCAATCCCCACCCTGGATATGCCCCAACCACCGTTACTACAGTCCCCACCCTGGATATGCCCCATCATAAGCCATGGACTTCCATAGCCCCCACCCTAGAAGTGCCCCCACAGTCCCCACCCTGGATGTGCCCCATCCATCCTTCCTACAGTCCCCACCCACCATCCCCACAGCCCCAGTCCCTAATGTACACTTGCTTTGGCAAAACTAATTTGTATTTGGTCCTGCCAATAAAGCTTATTTGATTTGATTTGATTTGATAGATAGATAGATAGATAGATAGAGGGATAGAGGGATAGATAGATAGAGGGATAGATAGATAGAGGGATAGATAGATAGATAGAGGGATAGATAGATAGAGGGATAGATAGATAGAAGGATAGATAGATAGATAGATAGATAGATAGATAGATAGATAGATAGATAGATAGATAGATAGATAGAGGGATAGATAGATAGATAAATAAATAGATAGATAGATAGATAGATAGATAGATAGATAGATAGAGGGATAGATAGATAGATAGATAGATAGATAGAGGGATAGATAGATAGATAGAGGGATAGATAGATAGATAGAGGGATAGATAGATAGATAGATAGATAGATAGATAGATAGATAGATAGAGGGATAGATAGATGGATAGATAGATAGATAGATAGATAGATAGATAGATAGATAGAGGGATAGATAGATAGATAGATAGATAGATAGATAGATAGATAGATAGATAGATAGATAGAGGGATAGATAGATAGATAGATAGATAGATAGATAGAGGGATAGATAGATAGATAGATAGATAGATAGATAGATAGAGGGATAGATAGATAGAGGGATAGATAGATAGAGGGATAGATAGATAGAGGGATAGATAGATAGATAGATAGATAGATAGATAGATAGATAGAGGGATAGATAGATAGATAGAGGGATAGATAGATAGATAGATAGATAGAGGGATAGACAGATAGAGGGATGGATAGATAGATAGAGGGATAGATAGAGGGATAGATAGAGGGATAGATAGATAGATAGATAGATAGAGGGATAGATAGAGGGATAGATAGATAGATAGAGGGATCGATAGATAGACATCCTCACCTCTCAGTCCGATGTCTACCTCTGCACCACCTATATACCACCGCCAGAGTCCCCCTACTTCAATCCAGACAGCTTTGAGATCTTACAAGAAGAAGCCACCCATTATCAGGTCCTGGGCAAAGTTCTCATCTTTGGAGACCTCAATGCAAGAACAGGGAGAGAAAAAGACTTTCTGACCACAGATGGAAACATCTACATATTTGGGGCAGAGAATGACAGTCACGACTCAGAACACTCAGAGAGAAACAGCTATGACAGTACAGTCAACAAAAGTGGCAAAAAGCTCCTGAACTTATGTAAAAGTTTAGGTCTTCATATTCTTAATGGACGTACAAAGGGAGACTCACTGGGAAGATACACACTAAACTCCCATGTAGGAAGGAGTGTAGTAGACTACGCCATTACAGATATGGACCCGGCAAATATTAGCGCCTTCATAGTCACCCCACAAACGCACCTGTCAGACCACAGCCAACTTCTCCTGTACATAAAATCTACAGAGAAACCATCCACACAAAAGCCACAGCAGAGCAGCCTCTACAACCGACCTCAATCCTATAAATGGTCCAAGACGTCAGAAATAAAATATAAAGAGGCTCCCAACAGACCGGAATTACAGGAGATGCTCCACAACTTCTACAGCTACAAGTACAAGTCAAACCCAGAAGGAGTGAATCAAGCTGCAAAAGACCTCAACAAAATATTCCACACCATGGCCAAATTGTCCGACCTCAAACAAGTCAACTACAAGAGGCCAAAAGAAAAGCAGATCAATGGTTGGTTTGACAAAGAGTGTAAAGCCGTTCAAAAGACCCTGAGAACAGCCTCAAACAATAAACACAGAGACCCCAACAACCCAGACCTGAGGGAAGCCTATGACACCATACAAAAGCAGTACAAAACCATCCTCAGGAGGAAGAAGCAGAGCTACATCTCTACCAAACTTAGCCAACTCCAAGACGCCCTCCAAGACAACTCCTTCTGGGAAATATGGAACCACATGGACACAAAGAGCAAGAAAAAGAATGACACCCATATCCAAAATGGCAACATCTGGCTCCAGTACTTCAGAGACCTCTACAAAGACATCCCAAAAGAAGGACTAAGCCAAGAGCAGGAAAACATAACATCAAAACTAAAGGCAATGGAAGAGAAAATCAAAAACTTCCAAAACCCACTGGACACACCAATTACATTACAGGAAGTTGCAGAGAAAATCACTTCCATAAAGTGTAAAAAATCTAGTGGTCTGGATGGAATCCCCCCAGAGATGTTGAAGTACAGCCCACCAGAAATTCAAGCTGCAATGGTTAAACTGTTCAACATTGTGCTGAGTGGTGGTTACTTCCCTCGTACCTGGAACCAAGGACTCATTACACCGATCCACAAGAGTGGGGACAGGTATGACCCTGCCAACTACAGAGGCATATGTGTCAGCAGTAACTTGGGAAAACTGTTCAACAGCATCCTAAACAAAAGGATCATCAGTTTCCTTACCGAGCACAATGTCCTGAGCAAAAGCCAAGCAGGGTTCGTGCCAAACCACCGCACCACGGACCACATCTACACCCTGCACAGTCTCATTCAGAGCCACGTCCACAATACAAAGCATGGGAAGATATACGCCTGCTTTGTAGACTTTAAAAAGGCCTTTGACTCAGTGTGGCACCCGGGCTTGTTCTTGAAACTGCTGGAAAGCGGAATAGGAGGAAAGACCTACGATGTCATCAAAAGCTCCTACACCGAGAACCTCTGCAGCGTGAGTGTGAACGGTAGAAGAACGGCTTATTTCCAGCAGAGCCGAGGAGTCAGACAGGGCTGCAGCCTAAGTCCAACGCTCTTCAATATTTACATCAATGAGCGGCTACTGCTCTGGAATCTTCACCTGCTCCAGGTCTCACACTCCATGATGCCCAGGTGAAATTCTTGCTCTATGCAGATGACCTACTGCTGGTGTCACCAACCGAGAAAGGTCTCCAAGACAACCTACAAATCTTGGAGAAATTCAGCTCCACATGGGCACTACCGATCAATCTAAAGAAAACCAACATCATGGTGTTCCAGAAGAGAAAAAGAAGATTTGACCAGCACCCTTCATTTGTCGTAAACGGCTGCACTCTAACAGGAACAGACAAATACACCTACTTGGGCCTGGAAATTCACCAGTCAGGGAGCTTCAAACAAGCCATAGAGACCCTGAAAAACAAGGCCTGCAAAACCTTTTATGCCATCCGAAGGAAATTGTATCATCTGAAGCCACCAGTGAGGGTCTGGCTAAAAATCTTCGATTCCATCATTGCCCCAATCCTCCTGTACGGCAGCGAAGTCTGGGGCCCTCACACTTACCCAGATTGGTCAAGGTGGGATTCCAGCCCAACAGAAATATTCCACCTGGAATTCTGTAAGCCCCTTCTCCAGGTCCATCGAAGCACCTCCAACAGCGCCTGTCGAGCCGAGCTGGGCAGATTCCCTCTACACCTAGCAGCTCTGAAGAGGTCACTATCATTTCAGGCTCACCTACAGAGTAGCAATCCAAGCTCCCATCACCACAAAGCTCTGATATATATACGTGGGCCAGATGAACCAGGACCCCTGGCACAGCCCTCCCAAACCCAACTGGACAAAATAACCAATCACAGTAGCCTGACAAGAACCAGAATCAGGAAGATGGTAGACGAGGGCCAGGAGAGGTATGTCAGTGATGGAGGACCGACATCAACACCTCACAGAAACTGACCACGTACCAGAGACTACAGAGAGACTACAGACTGGCCCCGTATCTGGAGAAAATCCCGGACCCCAGAGACCGCAGGACCCTGAGCCGATATAGACTCAGTGCCCACAGTCTAGCCATCGAATCCGGCCGTCACAAGCAGAGCTACAAGCCCAGGGAGGACAGACTGTGCCAACACTGTGACCTGGAGGCCCTGGAGGATGAAACCCACCTCCTGCTACACTGCACCAAGTACTCAGCAGTGAGGGACACTCACTTCAGGAGACTCTCCCATCTCTTCCCGGATTTCAGCTCCATGAAGGAGGAAGAGAAAATATATATCCTGCTGGGGGAAGAAGAGAGCGCAGTGGAGATAGCAGCGCAGTATGCGAGCGAATGTCATAGACTTCGAGAAAGAGAACTATGATAAGCCATGGACTTCCATAGCCCCCCATCCCAGATGTGGCCCCCCAATCCCCACCCTGGATATGCCCCATCCACCGTTACTACAGTCCCCACCCTGGATATGCCCCATCATAAGCCATGGACTTCCATAGCCCCCCATCCCAGATGTGTCCCCCCAATCCCCACCCTGGATATGCCCCAACCACCGTTACTACAGTCCCCACCCTGGATATGCCCCATCATAAGCCATGGACTTCCATAGCCCCCATCCTAGAAGTGCCCCCACAGTTCCCACCCTGGATGTGCCCCATCCATCCTTCCTACAGTCCCCACCCACCATCCCCACAGCCCCAGTCCCTAATGTACACTTGCTTTGGCAAAACTAATTTGTATTTGGTCCTGCCAATAAAGCTTATTTGATTTGATTTGATAGAGAGATAGAGGGATAGATAGATAGAGGGATAGAGAGATAGATAAATAGATAGAGGGAGAGATAGAGGGAGAGATAGATAGAGGGATAGAGAGATAGATAAATAGATAGAGGGATAGATAGATAGATAGATAGATAGATAGATAGATAGATAGATAGATAGAGGGATAGAGAGATAGATAGATAGATAGATAGATAGATAGATAGATAGAGGGATAGATAGATAGATAGATAGATAGATAGATAGATAGATAGATAGATAGATAGATAGATAGATAGATAGAGGGATAGAGAGATAGATAGATAGATAGAGGGATAGATAGAGGGAGAGATAGATAGATAGATAGATAGAGGGATAGAGAGATAGATAGATAGATAGATAGATAGATAGATAGATAGATAGATAGATAGAGGGATAGATAGACAGATAGAGGGATAGATAGATAGATAGATAGAGGGATAGATAGATAGATGGATAGATAGATGGATAGATAGAGGGATAGATAGATAGATAGATAGAGGGATAGATAGATGGATAGATAGATGGATAGATAGATGGATAGATAGATAGATAGATAGATAGAGGGATAGATAGAGGGAGAGATAGATAGAGGGATAGAGAGATAGATAAATAGATAGAGGGATAGATAGAGGGAGAGATAGATAGATAGATAGATAGATAGAGGGATAGAGAGATAGATAGATAGATAGATAGATAGATAGAGGGATAGATAGATAGAGGGATAGATAGATAGATAGATAGAGGGAGAGATAGATAGATAGATAGATAGATAGAGGGATAGAGAGATAGATAGATAGATAGATAGATAGAGGGATAGATAGATAGAGGGATAGATAGAGGGAGAGATAGATAGATAGATAGAGGGATAGAGAGATAGATAGATAGATAGAGGGATAGATAGACAGATAGAGGGATAGATAGATAGATAGATAGAGGGATAGATAGACGGATAGATAGAGGGATAGATAGATAGATAGATAGATAGAGGGATAGATAGATAGATGGATAGATAGATGGATAGATAGATGGATAGATAGATAGATAGATAGAGGGATAGATAGACAGATAGAGGGATAGATAGATAGATAGATAGATAGATAGATAGATAGATAGATAGATAGATAGATAGATAGATAGATAGATAGATAGATAGAGGGATAGATAGATAGATAGATAGACCGATAGATAGAGGGATAGATAGATAGATAGATAGATAGATAGAGAGATAGATAGAGGGATAGATCGGAGATAGATAGAGGGATAGATAGATAGAGGGATAGATAGAGAGATAGATAGATAGATAGAGGGATAGATAGATAGATAGAGGGATAGATAGAGAGATAGATAGATAGATAGATAGATAGATAGATAGAGGGATAGATAGATAGAGGGATAGATAGAGGGATAGATAGATAGAGGGATAGATAGATAGAGGGATAGATAGATAGAGGGATAGATAGATAGATAGATAGATAGAGGGATAGATAGATAGAGGGATAGATAGAGGGATAGATAGATAGAAGAATAGATAGATAGATAGATAGAGGACAGATCGCTGCATTTCCCATGGTCAGCAGTGAGTTCACATTACCGGCCGTGGGAAATGAGCGGTAATTACCTTGCTGTCTCGCTGCGAGGCTGCATTCATTCAGCGCTGTGTCAGTCGCGGCTGGATGTAAGCAGCGCAGGACCTGTGGATTACGCCGGAGCTTTGTTTCGGGAGGGGTTAATAAAATGGTGAACGAGGCTTGTTTGTTTTATTTAAAATAAAGGATTTTTCGGTGTGTGTGTGTTTTTTCACTTTACTTACGGGTTGATCATGTCAGCTGTCTCATAGACGCTGCTATGATCAAGCCTGGAGTTAATGGCGGCGATCCGCCACCATTAACCCCTTGTATTACCCTGCTGCCACTGCTACACGGCAGCAGGAAGAGCCGGGGACACGCCGGTGCTGCCGCATAATGCATGCGACAGTCCCGGGGCAGCTGCGGCTGATATTCTCGGCTGCGGGAGGCGGGAGATATTAACCCTGCCCCTCGCCCTCCCCAGCCTGAGAATACCGGGCCGCCGCTGTGTGCTTACCTCGGCTGGATGGTAAATATTCAGCGGAGCCCACGTGCTTTGTTTTCTATATTTCCGTTTTCTTTCTATGTGTGTTCTATGTGTCTGTGTCTGTGTTCTATGTGTCTGTGTTCTATGTGTGTGTGTGTGTGTGTGTGTGTCTGTGTGTGTGTGATCTGTGTTTGTTTACTCTCTCCTCCGCTTCCTCTTCCTGTAATGACATCACTTCCCTGCAAAACCGCAGGCAAGCGATGTACATTACCGGAGGTAAACCGCGAAATACCGCAGGGAATAACGCAGGAAAACGCAGTGAACCGCACAGAATTTGCTGCCTGCGTTATTCCCTGCGGGATTTCACGATTACATTGCAGTCAATGGAGTGAAATCCCGCAGCGACGTGCGGAAAAGAATTGACATGCAATTGTTTTTGCTGCGGGATTCCCGCAGCAAAACATGCAGCTGTCAAATTCCGCCTAGTGCGCACAGGATTTTTTTTGCCCATAGGTTTTGCTGGTGATTCACTGCAGAGATCTTATCAACATTTTCTGCAGCGAAACATGCAGCAAAACCGCAAAAAATCCGCGGCAAAATCCGGTAAGTGCGCACATAGCCTAAGCCCCTGTGATTCAGGATTCTAGAAGAAAACTAAAACTCCTTACAAGCTTCCAACTACTCATTACGAGTACCAAGCACCCGAGCATGGTAGTGCCCGCTCATCACTAGTTACGAGTACCAAGCACCCGAGCATGGTAGTGCCCGCTCATCACTAGTTACCAGTACTGAGCACCCGAGCATGGTAGTGCCCGCTCATCACTAGTTACCAGTACTGAGCACCTGAGCATGGTAGTGCCCACTCATCACTAGTTACCAGTACTGAGCACCCGAGCATGGTAGTGCCCGCTCATCACTAGTTACAAGTACTGAGCACCCGAGCATGGTAGTGCCCGCTCATCACTAGTTACGAGTACTGAGCACCCGAGCATGGTAGTGCCCGCTCATCACTAGTTACGAGTACCGAGCACCTGAGCATGGTAGTGCCCGCTCATCACTAGTTACAAGTACCAAGCACCTGAGCATGGTAGTGCCCGCTCATCACTAGTTACCAGTACTGAGCACCCGAGCATGGTAGTGCCCGCTCATCACTAGTTACCAGTACAGAGCACCCGAGCATGGTAGTGCCCGCTCATACCAAGTTACGAGTACAGAGCACAGGAGCATGGTAGTGCCCGCTCATCACTAGTTACGAGTACTGAGCACCTGAGCATGGTAGTGCCCGCTCATCACTAGTTACCAGTACTGAGCACCCGAGCATGGTAGTGCTCGCTCATACCAAGTTACGAGTACAGAGCACCTGAGCATGGTAGTGCCCGCTCATCACTAGTTACGAGTACTGAGCACCCGAGCATGGTAGTGCCCGCTCATCACTAGTTACGAGTAGTGAGCACCCAAGCATGGTAGTGCCCGCTCATCACTAGATATGAGTACTGAGCACCAGAGCATGGTAGTGCCCGCTCATCACTAGTTACCAGTACTGAACACCCGAGCATGGTAGTGCCCGCTCATCACTAGTTACGAGTACAGAGCACCCGAGCATGGTAGTGTCCGCTCATACCAAGTTACGAGTACAGAGCACCCGAGCATGGTAGTGCCCACTCATCACTAGTTACCAGTACTGAGCACCCGAGCATGGTAGTGCCCGCTCATCACTAGTTACGAGTAGTGAGCACCCAAGCATGGTAGTGCCCGCTCATCACTAGTTATGAGTACTGAGCACCTGAGCATGGTAGTGCCCGCTCATCACTAGTTACGAGTACAGAGCACCCGAGCATGGTAGTGCCCGCTCATACCAAGTTAAGAGTACAGAGCACCTGAGCATGGTAGTGCCCGTTCATCACTAGTTACCAGTACTGAACACCCGAGCATGGTAGTGCCCGCTCATCAGTAGTTATGAGTACTGAGCACCCGAACATGGTAGTGCCCGCTCATCACTAGTTACCAGTACTGAGCACCCGAGCATGGTAGTGCCCGCTCATCACTAGTTACGAGTACAGAGCACCAGAGTATGGTAGTGCCCGCTCATACCAAGTTACGAGTACAGAGCACCTGAGCATGGTAGTGCCTGCTCATCACTAGTTACCAATACTGAACACCTGAGCATGGTAGTGCTCGCTCATCACTAGTTACGAGTAGTGAGCACCCAAGCATCGTAGTGCCCGCTCATCACTAGTTACCAGTACTGAGCACCAGAGCATGGTAGTGCTCGCTCATCACTAGTTACGAGATCTGAGCACCTGAGCATGGTAGTGCCCGCTCATCACTAGTTACCAGTACTGAGCACCTGAGCATGGTAGTGCTCGCTCATCACTAGTTACGAGATCTGAGTACCTGAGCATGGTAGTGCCCGTTCATCACTAGTTACCAGTACTGAGCACCCGAGCATGGTAGTGCCCGCTCATCACTAGTTACCAGTACTGAGCACCTGAGCATGGTAGTGCTCGCTCATCACTAGTTACGAGATCTGAGTACCTGAGCATGGTAGTGCGTGCTCATCACTAGTTACGAGTACCGAGCATGGTAGTGCTCGCTGATAACTAGTAGTAATATATTGGCCCTATATGGCGGTATTATATATTCTAAATAAAAAAAATAATTTCAAGGATAGGTAAGGGATGTATACTACCGTACTTTGTTTTCTACCTAGAACCTCAGTTAGAAGATCATTAAAAACATTCAGACATATCAGCGGCGCTTCTGTCATAGATTTAAGGGCCATTTACACGCTGCGACATCGCTAACGATATATCGTCGGGATCACGGTGTCTGTGACGCACATCCGGCATCGTTAGCGACATTGCAGCATGTGACAGGCTGGAGCGACCTTAAACGATCGCAAAAGAGGCAAAAATCGTTTGTCTGAGAGAGGTCGTTTATTTATGAAAAATTGTTGTCTGGTCAGTAGCGATGTTGTTCCTCGTTCCTGCGGCACCATACATCGCTATGTGTGACACCGCAGGAGCAACGAACATCTCCTTACCTGCCTCCACCGGCAATGAGGAGGGAAGGAGGTGGACGGCATGTTCCAGTTGCTCATCTCCGCTCCTCCTCTGCCCCCCTTAGAAAGGAGGCGTTTCGCCGGCAACAGCGACGTCGCAGGGAAGGTGAGTCTGTGCGATGGGTGTAAGCAATGTTGTGCGCCACAGGCAGCGATTTGCCCATTACGCACAACCGACGGGGGCGGGTACGATTGCTAGCGATATCGGTACCGATATCGCAGCGTGTAAAGTTCCCTGTAGACTAGTAATATATAGCTCTGAAGTCAAGACTGCGGATTGTTGTTTATTAAGGATGATTGAATGCTTCGATTATTCGTCTTCGCGAATATTATCCGAATGCCTCGCAGCTATTCAACTATTCGTGAATATTTGATGCGCAATGTAAGTCTATGGGAAACCCGAATAACAACTATTCGGTACTATTCGGGCTTCCCATAGACTTACATTGCGCAACGAATAGTCGAATAGCGGCGAGGTATTCGGAAAATATTCGCAAAGCCGATTATTTGAGGTATTCGATCATCGCTATTGTTTATGCTCATGAACTGGATGTGTCATCATCATCATAAATGATCTCACAATCTGTATTAAACATATAAATTGCCCGTGCTGTACAGAGCGGAGCGTCAGCACTGCTATGAATCTATCGATAGCAGAAATCATGTCATGTGCGGAGAAAGATGAGGGCTCGGAGTGGAAGTCCACATCAAAGGCAGAAGCACGACTTTTGACATATTTGTACATCAAAAGTCATGAAGGGATTAATGGCCTCACACAGCTCCCTATATATAGTATGATGGCCCCCACAATCTCTTATATACTTTATTATGGCCCCATTTCCCAATATATATATATATATATATATATATATATATATATATATACATACTGTAGTATATAAGCATCTACTCCTGATCCCCGGCACCACAACCTTCGTCTCATCCCCTATGGCGGCGTGCAGTGGCAGCACGATGCAATGATGTCTGATGAGCTGCAGGCAGCTGAGACGACGGGCAGTGATAGAGGACAGAGCTTTTTTTCCGGCTCTATTGTGACGTCCCTGGACTATTCAGGGCGTCATAGAGTACTGCACTTCCTATTCTTGATGCAGTATTCAACCTCTCATGGTTCTGGGTTCCCAACCTGTGGTACTGCCTCCATCAGCATCCAAAATCCCAACGACACCTCTCACCACACCCTGTCAGGCACACCAGTGGGCTGCTGAGCTGGAATAGGGCCGCCCACCTAGGGGTCAGGCAGACTGGTGGGAGGTGACAGGACAGTCGGCTCCAGGGGAGCAAAGGGAGAGGAAACTGGGGGTTGGAGATCCCAGGAAGAGTGAAGTGGTAGCCCTCGAGAAGCTGGGGAGTGGTGGCTCCCTGTTTGTGGCAGGTTGGGTCGCAGACGGTGGTCTGGGCCCGGAGAAGTCGGAGACCCGGTCGCTGGGTATTGAGGCTGGGTGCCTAGACCTGGTCTTGGAGGACAGGAGGCATCTGAGTCTAATAACCGGTCCGGGACCAAAAGTACGGCAGGGTACAGGTCCCTAGGTTGGGAAGTAGCTTCAGGCAACCCGGCAATTAACCTGTGGAGGACAGGACCTCTATGGACTGTCCCCAAGAAGCTCAGAGATCAGGGGCACTAGCGCAACGAGGGGGATAGGGCTTTCCAACCCATGCTGCCCACAGAAATCCCAAGTGTGAGCCCCTGAGAGCACAGCTCCACTATCAAAAATGAGGGACACCTTTATGCCAATGTGCCACCAGGACACTTTAAAATTTGTGCAAGGAGGCAGGCTCTGGATCACCCGGCAGTACTACAGGGGACGGATATCCGGACGGGCTCCCCCAAGAGGGCAGCGGCACCCATAGACTTGGTTTACCTTGTTGTCAGTCTGCTTTGCGGTCGCACCATCACCGATGCTGCCTGAGTGAGTACATGGTCCTCCCCTGCTTCCAACTGGCCCTGCGCTCCCCCGCTCCACCATCACACAGAGTCCTGGGTCCCCCCCTACCCGTGGAGGGAACGTCATCTGGCTGCCCTGCTCCATCTCCCCCGGGTACTCCCATCGGCAGCGGCGGAACTCCCCTACCGCGAACCACGGGTGGCGTCACAAACCCTGTAAATAGTCCCCCCTTTTTACATTTGAGTGGCCGCACACCCCCGGGTCCGGAGACCCTCGAACCCGGATCCGAGCGGGCCGGTTTGACTTCTGCAGGGGCGGCAGACTATCACAGGACTGAGCGATTTATTGGAGTCATGGTGACATTGACACAGTTCAGTGCAGCGGTCGCAGGAGATCCGGGGCTTCGGGCAGGACGTGCAAGGCCGGAGCCCCGGATTTTTGCACTAGCGATGCTCCTTCCATGTAGAGAAAGACAACACATAACTTAGGACCCCAGGACTCTGATGTACATTTCACCCGAAAGCTTTGACTCCTTTGATGCATGATCCATTGTCGTAAAAACTCCGTCCCTTTATAAAGTCCGACATATATAAAGAGTGGTATGTCCCTTTAAATACACCATTCCCAATACTGCCAATCACCCCTGTCCACAAAAATTGTATAGCTCACTGCAAGATATGGAAGAAATTTTCCGAGAGACTAGGCCTCATTCAGACTTTCTCTGTTGCCACTAGCGACCAATCACAGTGCAGCTTCCATTTTTTAAACTGTTCTGGAGAAATGAAACCTGAGCTCTGATTGGTTGCTATGGGCAACAAAGACACTCTGGGCCTTGTGTATCTAATTTAGCTGTAAATGACTGATTTTCTATGGTTGTGAACCCTGGAGCTGCCGGTTATATATCCACTGCGGGTTATACAACAGCCCTGTGTGTGGAGCCGCTCTCAGGCCTCAGTCACACATAGCAGAGATAGTGCTTTATGTAATGATGGCCGCTGACTCCCAGAGCAGGAATGTCCAGTACACGACTGATGGAAACAAGCAGACTCAAAAGCCAAACGTTCATGTCACCTGATGTTTGTTTCCTGATGGGGGCACCAGGACCCCATTATTGTAGCCTCAATATTCGAAATCACAGTAAAATCGCATCATTTATACTGTTACATTACTGGAAAATGGAGCAGAGCTGTGATCATGAATAGCGAGAAAAAAAGAGCGTGCAAAAATGTACCACAGTCAAAATGTGTGAACTGGGGTCTGACATTAATATAGGGGTCTGGTGCGGGGTCTGACATTAATATAGGGGTCTGGTGTGGGGTCTGATATTAATATAGGGGTCTGGTGTGAGGTCTGATATTAATATAGGGGTCTGGTGCGGGGTCTGATATTAATATAGGGGTCTGGTGTGGGGTCTGATATTAATATAGGGGTCTGGTGCAAGGGGTCTGACATTAATATAGGGGTCTGGTGCGGGGTCTGATATTAATATAGGGGTCTGGTGTGAGGTCTGATATTAATATAGGGGTCTGGTGCGGGGTCTGATATTAATATAGGGGTCTGGTGCGGGGTCTGATATTAATATAGGGGTCTGGTGCGGGGTCTGATATTAATATAGGGGTCTGGTGTGAGGTCTGATATTAATATAGGGGTCTGGTGCGGGGTCTGATATTAATATAGGGGTCTGGTGTGAGGTCTGATATTAATATAGGGGTCTGGTGCGGGGTCTGATATTAATATAGGGGTCTGGTGTGAGGTCTGACATTAATATAGGGGTCTGGTGTGAGGTCTGATATTAATATAGGGGTCTGGTGCGGGGTCTGATATTAATATAGGGGTCTGGTGTGAGGTCTGATATTAATATAGGGGTCTGGTGCGGGGTCTGACATTAATATAGGGGTCTGGTGTGAGGTCTGATATTAATATAGGGGTCTGGTGCGGGGTCTGATATTAATATAGGGGTCTGGTGTGAGGTCTGATATTAATATAGGGGTCTGGTGTGAGGTCTGATATTAATATAGGGGTCTGGTGTGAGGTCTGATATTAATGTAGGGGTCTGGTGCGGGTTCTGATATTAATATAGGGGTCTGGTGTGAGGTCTGATATTAATATAGGGGTCTGGTGTGAGGTCTGATATTAATATAGGGGTCTGGTGTGAGGTCTGATATTAATATAGAGGTCTGGTGCAGGGTCTGATATTAATATAGGGGTCTGGTGTGGGGTCTGATATTAATATAGGGGTCTGGTGCAAGGGGTCTGACATTAATATAGGGGTCTGGTGTGAGGTCTGATATTAATATAGGGGTCTGGTGTGAGGTCTGATATTAATATAGGGGTCTGGTGTGAGGTCTGACATTAATATAGGGGTCTGGTGTGAGGTCTGATATTAATATAGGGGTCTGATATTAATATAGGGGTCTGGTGCAGGGTCTGATATTAATGTAGGGGTCTGGTGCGGGTTCTGATATTAATATAGGGGTCTGGTGTGAGGTCTGATATTAATATAGGGGTCTGGTGTGAGGTCTGATATTAATATAGGGGTCTGGTGTGAGGTCTGATATTAATATAGAGGTCTGGTGCAGGGTCTGATATTAATATAGGGGTCTGGTGTGGGGTCTGATATTAATATAGGGGTCTGGTGCAAGGGGTCTGACATTAATATAGGGGTCTGGTGTGAGGTCTGATATTAATATAGGGGTCTGGTGTGAGGTCTGATATTAATATAGGGGTCTGGTGTGAGGTCTGACATTAATATAGGGGTCTGGTGTGAGGTCTGATATTAATATAGGGGTCTGGTGCGGGGTCTGATATTAATATAGGGGTCTGGTGTGAGGTCTGATATTAATATAGGGGTCTGGTGCGGGGTCTGACATTAATATAGGGGTCTGGTGTGAGGTCTGATATTAATATAGGGGTCTGGTGCGGGGTCTGATATTAATATAGGGGTCTGGTGTGAGGTCTGATATTAATATAGGGGTCTGGTGTGAGGTCTGATATTAATATAGGGGTCTGGTGTGAGGTCTGATATTAATGTAGGGGTCTGGTGCGGGTTCTGATATTAATATAGGGGTCTGGTGTGAGGTCTGATATTAATATAGGGGTCTGGTGTGAGGTCTGATATTAATATAGGGGTCTGGTGTGAGGTCTGATATTAATATAGAGGTCTGGTGCAGGGTCTGATATTAATATAGGGGTCTGGTGTGGGGTCTGATATTAATATAGGGGTCTGGTGCAAGGGGTCTGACATTAATATAGGGGTCTGGTGTGAGGTCTGATATTAATATAGGGGTCTGGTGTGAGGTCTGATATTAATATAGGGGTCTGGTGTGAGGTCTGACATTAATATAGGGGTCTGGTGTGAGGTCTGATATTAATATAGGGGTCTGGTGCGGGGTCTGATATTAATATAGGGGTCTGGTGTGAGGTCTGATATTAATATAGGGGTCTGGTGTGAGGTCTGATATTAATATAGGGGTCTGGTGTGAGGTCTGATATTAATGTAGGGGTCTGGTGCGGGTTCTGATATTAATATAGGGGTCTGGTGTGAGGTCTGATATTAATATAGGGGTCTGGTGTGAGGTCTGATATTAATATAGGGGTCTGGTGTGAGGTCTGATATTAATATAGAGGTCTGGTGCAGGGTCTGATATTAATATAGGGGTCTGGTGTGAGGTCTGATATTAATATAGGGGTCTGGTACGAGGCCTGATATTAATATAGGGGTCTGGTGCGGGGTCTGATATTAATATAGGGGTCTGGTTTGGCGTCTGACATTAATATAGGGGTCTGGTGCAAGGTCTGATATTAATATAAGGGTCTGGTGCGAGGTCTGATATTAATATAGGGGACTGGTGTGAGGTCTGATATTAATATAGGGGTCTGGTGTGAGGTCTGATATTAATATAGGGGTCTGGTGTGAGGTCTGATATTAATATAGAGGTCTGGTGCAGGGTCTGATATTAATATAGGGGTCTGGTGTGAGGTCTGATATTAATATAGGGGTCTGGTGCGAGGTCTGATATTAATATAAGGGTCTGGTGCAAGGTCTGATATTAATATAGGGGTCTGGTGCAAGGTCTAATATTAATATAGGGGTCCGGTGCAAGGTCTGATATTACTATAGGGGTCTGGTACAGGTCTGATATTAATATAGGGGTCTGGTGCGGGGTCTGATATTAATATAGGGGTCTGGTGTGGGGTCTGATATTAATATAGGGGTCTGGTGTGGGGTCTAATATTAATATAGGGGTCTGGTGCAAGGTCTGATATTAATATAGAGGTCTGGTGCAAGGTCTGATATTAATAAAGGGGTCTGGTGCGAGGTCTGATATTAATATAGGGGTCTGGTACAAGGTCTGATATTAATATAGGGGTCTGGTGCAAGGTCTGATATTAATATAGGGGTCTGGTACGAGGTCTGATATTAATATAGGGGTCTAGTGTGAGGTCTGATATTAATATAGGGGTCTGGTGTGGGGTCTGATATTAATCTAGGAGTCTGGTGCAAGGTCTGATATTAATATAGGGGTCTGGTGCAAGGTCTGATATTAATATAAGGGTCTGGTGCAAGGTCTGATATTAATATAGGGGTCTGGTGCGGGGTCTGATATTAATATAGGGGTCTGGTGCGGGGTCTGATATTAATATAGGGGTCTGGTGCGGGGTCTGATATTAATATAGGGGTCTGGTGCAAGGTCTGATATTAATATTAGTAATATTTTTCCCTTTAAATATTGTATCTTCCATAATTGTTACTTGTTTGTATATGTATATTATATGTATATGATCCTCCTGAATTGTAAAGCGCTGCGGAATATGTTGGTGCTATAGAAATAAAGATTATTATTATTATTATTAATATAGAGGTATGGTGCGAGGTCTGATATTAATATAGGGGTCTGGTGCAAGGTCTGATATTAATATAGGGGTCTGGTGAAAGGTCTGATATTAATATAGGGGTCTCGTTTGGGGTCTGACATTAATATAGGGGTGTGGTGGAAGGTCTGATATTAATATAAGGGTTTGGTACAGGGTCTGACACTAATATAGGGGTCTGGTTTTGGGTCTGAAATTAATATAGGGGTCTGGTGCAGGGTCTGATATTAATACAGGGGTCTGGTGCAGGGTCTGTTAGTCATATAGGGGTCTGGTGCAGGGTCTGATATTAATATAGGGCTCTGGTGCGGGGTCTGGCATTAATATAGGGGACTGGTGCAGGGTCTGATATTAATATAGGGGACTTGTGCAGGGTCTGATATTAATATAGGGGACTGGTGCGAGGTCTGATATTAATACAGGGGTCTGGTACAGGGTCTGTTAGTCATATAGGGGTCTGGTGCAGGGTCTGATATTAATATAGGGCTCTGGTGCGGGGTCTGGCATTAATATAGGGGACTGGTGCAGGGTCTGATATTAATATAGGGGACTGGTGCAGGGTCTGATATTAATATAGGGGACTGGTGCAGGGTCTGATATTAATATAGGGGTCTGGTGCGAGGTCTGATATTAATACAGGGGTCTGGTACAGGGTCTGGTCTGGTACAGGGTCTGTTAGTCATATAGGGGTCTGGTGCAGGGTCTGACATTAATATAGGGCTCTGGTGCGGGGTCTGGCATTAATATAGGGGACTGGTGCATGGTCTGATATTAATAAAGGGGACTGGTGCAGGGTCTGATATTAATATAGGGGACTGGTGCAGGGTCTGATATTAATATAGGGGTCTGGTGTGAGGTCTGATATTAATATAGGGATCTGGTGCAGGGTCTGTTAGTCATATAGGGGTCTGGTGCAGGGTCTGATATTAATATAGGGCTCTGGTGCGGGGTCTGGCATTAATATAGGGGACTGGTGCAGGGTCTGATATTAATATAGGGGACTGGTGCAGGGTCTGATATTAATATAGGGGTCTGGTGCGAGGTCTGATATTAATACAGGGGTCTGGTACAGGGTCTGTTAGTCATATAGGGGTCTGGTGCAGGGTCTGGCATTAATATAGGGGACTGGTGCAGGGTCTGATATTAATAAAGGGGACTGGTGCAGGGTCTGATATTAATATAGGGGACTGGTGCAGGGTCTGATATTAATATAGGGGACTGGTGCAGGGTCTGATATTAATATAGGGGTCTGGTGCGAGGTCTGATATTAATACAGGGGTCTGGTACAGGGTCTGTTAGTCATATAGGGGTCTGGTGCGGGGTCTGGCATTAATATAGGGGACTGGTGCAGGGTCTGATATTAATAAAGGGGACTGGTGCAGGGTCTGATATTAATATAGGGGACTGGTGCAGGGTCTGATATTAATATAAGGGTCTGGTGTGAGGTCTGATATTAATATAGGGATCTGGTGCAGGGTCTGTTAGTCATACAGGGGTCTGGTGCAGGGTCTGACATTAATATAGGGCTCTGGTGCGGGGTCTGGCATTAATATAGGGCCTGACGAAGGCGGTTGCCGAAACGGCCGTCGGGTAGGCGGACCTTCCGGCTTGGTTACTTTACATCCTGTTACACACGTGGTAAGCCTTGTTGCCGCTCCGTGCATTATCTGCACTAGCTCCTGCCATCCTGGGTGAGCCTATCCTTTGACTCAACTATCTTTTTACTTGCTATCGGCAGTTAACTATCTGCCGGTTTGGGCCCATACGGGTGTGTACATGTCGTTCATCACTACTTTTATCATTTGTAACGGGCTCATTTGGGCCAATTATTATGTTATGGGATGTATGACATCATTCCCCTCGTATTCTTTACAGTAGTGATGAGGATTTGCACACTAACATTGGCCCTTTGCACATAGTGACGTGTATCATTATAACTTCAATCACGTTACTTGTGCACCTTTTTGGCTAACCCTGGTGCCGTCCTGGGCATGCATCAGCTTTAGCCTCTGTCAATCCTGGGTAGGCTCACCAACTTGGCTTTACTACCTCTCATCCTGCTATATGCAGTAAATTATTTGCCGCTTTGGGCTTGTACGGGTGTGTATATGCTATTTATCACTACTCGTATTATTTATGATGGGCTCACTTGAGCCAGTTATATCTATGGGATGTATGCTACCATCCCCGCTATATCCTTTTGTGTAGTGGCGAAGATATGATACACCAGTGTGGGCCCCTAGCACACAGTGGCGTGCATTATTATAATCCTAACCACGTGTATTGCACCAGACCTTGGAAGGCAGCAATAATTATAACTTTGGCTAGTTTCGTAGCACGTACCTACATGATACATATGATCAAGCATTCCATGTTTACTTGATCCTTTAATGTTACTAATATTTCCAATATGGACTAGTGGTATAAAGTGATGGTTACGATACATATGTGGTATGTGAGATATACATATCTGTATACAATATTCTTATATCTACATGTATGCCGATGCATTCTTTTGCTATTTAATGCTTTTCCAAGGTCTGTTGCTCGGTATTTATTGTGACTTTCCTTAGCCGGTTGGTTCCTTTTGGTGTTTTAACATTTTATCTGTGTGTCCACTCAGCACTGGTCAATAAAGAAATCTTTTTTCACCTTATGGACGGTTGATCGTGTTCTCTCTTCCCTTTCCACGTATTACTATACGATTTGTCCAGTATGGATATGTAGTCAATGGTTGCACTATATAAGGGATCCCTCCTCTTGCTATCATATATATTGTGATGAAAATGCAACTCCTTTTCCTGTGTGTCCTCCTTATTAATATAGGGGACTGGTGCAGGGTCTGATATTAATATAGGGGACTGGTGCAGGGTCTGATATTAATATAGGGGACTGATGCAGGGTCTGATATTAATATAGGGGTCTGGTGTGAGGTCTGATATTAATATAGGGATCTGGTGCAGGGTCTGTTAGTCATACAGGGGTCTGGTGCAGGGTCTGACATTAATATAGGGCTCTGGTGCGGGGTCTGGCATTAATATAGGGGACTGGTGCAGGGTCTGATATTAATAAAGGGGACTGGTGCAGGGTCTGAGATTAATATAGGGCTCTGGTGCGGGGTCTGGCATTAATATAGGGGACTGGTGCAGGGTCTGATATTAATATAGGGATCTGGTGCAGGGTCTGATATTAATATAGGGGTCTGGTGTGAGGTCTGATATTAATATAGGGATCTGGTGCAGGGTCTGTTAGTCATACAGGGGTCTGGTGCAGGGTCTGACATTAATATAGGGCTCTGGTGCGGGGTCTGGCATTAATATAGGGGACTGGTGCAGGGTCTGATATTAATATAGGGGACTGGTGCAGGGTCTGATATTAATATAGGGGTCTGGTGCGGGGTCTGGCATTAATATAGGGGACTGGTGCAGGGTCTGATATTAATATAGGGGACTGGTGCAGGGTCTGATATTAATATAGGGGTCTGGTGCGGGGTCTGGCATTAATATAGGGATCTGGTGCAGGGTCTGATATTAATATAGGGATCTGGTGCAGGGTCTGTTAGTCATACAGGGGTCTGGTGCAGGGTCTGACATTAATATAGGGCTCTGGTGCGGGGTCTGGCATTAATATAGGGGACTGGTGCGGGGTCTGATATTAATATAGGGGACTGGTGCAGGGTCTGATATTAATATAGGGGTCTGGTGCGGGGTCTGGCATTAATATAGGGGACTGGTGCAGGGTCTGATATTAATATAGGGGACTGGTGCAGGGTCTGATATTAATATAGGGGTCTGGTGTGGAGTTTAATAGTGATACAGGTTGTTTGGGATGGGGTATGTTAGTTACGATATTAAGATATGGTCTGATTTAGGGTCTTATATTAAATATAGGGGTCTGGTGTGGGATCTGATAATATAAGGTTGTTGTGCTGAGTCTGATATTTATTTAGGAATCTGATTTGGGGTCCTATTCCTTAGTTTCCCCCCTGGGTCATCTGAGCCACAGCTCTGAACCCTGCAATGTCGGCAATAATAAGAGTCTCCACCAGAGGGCGCTGGAGAGATGCAGAATATCTGCTACACAGGGATGAAAATCATATCACATTGCGTTACATCTCCAGAAAAAATAACAAAGCGGCTCCTTTAAATGCCTGACTGTCAGCACTGCTATAAAATGCGATGCTATAATTGCACGTTACACGCAGACTAACCCTGCCAGCCTCCTAATGGTTAATAAGAAAGCCGTAATTACACGGCTTTGTGATGACTACATCGTTAATAGTTCTTACGGGCGCTGTAAAGTGATAATTGAGAGAATCGGTGATGAAATCATCGCGTATTTATAGCGCTGAGCTAAATTTAGAGAATGAAAGGTGACCTGTCTTACCGCTTCGCACCACTAGATGGCAGCAGAGCACAGGCCGGTTATCCCTGCATTGCTCAGGAGCAGAGGAGCCGCACCCACCAGCATGGCCCCGCCCACTCCGGCTTCACCCATAGCTGTAACATTGGAAGCCTTGCCCGGAGATGGGCACTTCCGGTGTACACCAGTTTCCTGGGCTGCTGGCATTTAAATCCAGCAGGGAAAGGCTGCTGTGCATCTGTGGGTCCAGTCCCGTGTCATTCAGCACTGGAGAGCAGAATCCTGCAGATTGCATTGAAAGGGGCTTTTATTTTTGCCTATGATCACAGATTGTATCATTTGCATTGACAGAGTAGATACACTATTGCAGAGGAGATCGCTGCACAATCACTCTGCCTCCTGTACTGTTTTTTTTTTATTGCATCCCTGGATACATTGGTGCAAATACTTCCAATAAATCCTGCAATATTTTATTTTATTTTTCCCCCTAATATTTCCCTTGCCAATTCCCTAAATTGTCCCCATTTCCGATCCTCTTGCTCCAGAGATGTTCAGCTGGCTGGGGACCGATGACCGGAGGAAAAAGGACCCTGAAGTTTTCCAGACGGTCAGTGATGGGCTGAAGAAACTGTACAAGACCAAGCTGCTGCCCCTGGAAGAGTACTACAAATTCCACGAGTTTCATTCCCCGGCCCTGGAAGATGCGGATTTTGATAACAAGCCGATGATCCTGCTGGTGGGACAGTACTCCACTGGGAAGACCACCTTCATCCGGTACGTTCTGCACAGTGGGGACCATAGGATTTATAGGGGGGCTCTGAGTCTGGTGGTCCTAGGTAAGCACAGACCACCTTCATCCGGTATGTTCTGCACAGTGGGGACCACAGGATTTATAGGGGGGCTCTATCTATGATGGTCCTAGATATGCACAGACCACCTTCATCCAGTACGTTCTGCACAGTGGGGACCATAGGATTTATAGGGGGGCTCTGAGTCTGGTGGTCCTAGGTAAGCACAGACCATCTTCATCCGGTATGTTCTGCACAGTGGGGACCATAGGATTTATAGGGGGGCTCTGAGTCTGGTGGTCCTAGGTAAGCACAGACCATCTTCATCCGGTATGTTCTGCTCAGTGGGGACCATAGGATTTATAGGGGGGCTCTATCTCTGGTGGTCCTAGGTATGCACAGACCACCTTCATCCAGTATGTTCTGCACAGTGGGGACCACAGGATTTATAGGGGGGGCTCTAATGCTGGTGGTCCTAGGTATGCAGTGACCAGCTTCATCCAGTATATTGTGCACAGTGGGGACCACAGGATTTATAGGGGGGCTCTATTTCTGGTGGTCCTAGGTATGCACAGACCACCTTCAGTTGGTACATTCTGCACAGTTGGGACCATAGGATTTATAGGGGGGCTCTATTTCTGGTGGTCCTAGGTATGCACAGACCACCTTCATCCGGTACGTTCTGCACATTGAGGACCAAAGGATTTATAGGGGGGCTCTAACTCTGATGGTCCTAGGTATGCACCATCCATCCTATAGGGTGTCCATTGTGTACGTGTGGCCATAAGGGGGTCTTGCAGAAAATGATCCAGGGATATTAAAGGTTTTTTTTTCGATTTTTGGGTCTCTGGTGCAGAGCAAGGAGGTCAGTGGGTAGAAATTCCCAGATCATCTCTTATGCCTCCAGGTGACAGCCGCGGCCTCCTAGAGGCTGTCCTCTCAGCCTGTACAGTATACTCAGCGTTGGCACATTTTACATAGGACTGCCCATCAAAGTGGAGCTTGATGAGAACGTAAAAATAAAAAATACGCCCCCAATTGGGTTTATCAGGGGTCAAACTACTAATGTCCCACAAATGGCTAAATGGTAACTTGACATAGATCACTTGTATAAATAAATATCAGAAACTTCCTATTGGAGAAATCCACTTTCTCCACTTTTGAGCCATTTCTTTTCCTGAACTCCTCATTCACTCCAGAGAAAAAAAAATGGACCAAGACCGAATGTAGCCAATGAAGATGAGCAGCCCGGTCACTGAGAGATCAGATCGCAGCTGCCTATTGTCGGCTGTGGGGAGGAGACAGATTCACAAATGAGGTTATATTTCATGCCAGGGCTGGATTCACAGCTGCACTGCTTAGTACTATTGTATAATGTAATATATAATGCCACTTCCTAGTTAGGGTATGTGCCCACGATTAGGAGTCATTGTATCCCGGATGCAGCGGGTCCTGGACCTGCGGGCCATGAACCTCCTCCGCAAGAGACCGCAGCTGCTCGTACCCACAATCAGGGTTCGGGGCGCTTGTGTTCTCCCTACAGAGGATGCATGCGAATCCGCAGCAAACAATTGACATGCTGTGGTCTGGAAACACGCACCGCAGCTCAGTGTTTGCTGCGGAAAAAAAACAAGCACAGTGCGCACGGGATTTCTAGAAATCCATCTTCTATGCTTGTACTGTACAATGCAGCGTTTTGGATGCAGCTGAAGCATGTTACATCCAAAACGCTGCAAACACTGATCAAGGGCACGCTCCTTTAGTGTTTCATCTTGGCCTAGAGTTGGACTCACAGCTTCACTGCTTAGGGCTATGTCCACATGTTGCCATTTTTTGTGACCACAAAGATGCAGCGTTTTCGGCCACTAAATACTCACCCGCGGCAAAAACGCATCAGAAAAACGCATGCGTTTTTGGTTGCGTGTTGCTGCGTTTTTGATCTCTGCTTTTTGCTGCGTTTTTCCAATGCATTCCATGGGTGGAAAACACAATAAAACGCAGAAAAGAATTGACATGACCATTTTTTTTTTTTTCAGCTCAAAAACGCAGCTAAAAAAAAAAAGTTGTGTGCGGACAGCAAAAATGAAAACGCAAAGTCATGCAGTTTTGAGCCCAAAAACGCACCCGAAAAAGTGCAAAAACGCACATAGTCTAGTACTTCTGCACAATATCCCTGCTTCTGCTTTCTAGTAAGTGTTGTATTTCACCCTAGAGCTGAATTCACAGCTTCACTGCTCAGTACTGCTGTATAATGTTCTCAGTTTTGATACTTTTTAGTAAGCGTATATCTTGCATCAGCGCTGGTTTCACTGCTCGGTAGTGCTGTATATTGTGCCTAGTTTTGCTACTTTTTAGTAAGTGTTTATCTAGCCTCAGTGCTGGATTCACAGCTGCACTGTTCATTACTGCTATATAGTGTCCCCACCTTTCCTGCTTTTTAGTAAGCGTTTATCTTACCCCGATGCTGGATTCACATCTGCACTGCTCATTACTGCTGTATAATGTCCTCCATGAGCTACATGGAGACAGGAGAACAGAAATCCCATGTGTGTCTGTCTGTCTGTCTGTCTGTCTGTGTGTCTGTCTGTGTCTGTCTGTGTCTGTCTGTGTCTGTCTGTCTGTCTGTGTGTCTGTCTGTGTGTCTGTCTGTGTGTCTGTCTGTGTGTCTGTCTGTGTGTCTGTCTGTGTGTGTGTCTGTGTGTGTGTGTGTCTGTATGTGTGTGTGTGTGTGTGTGTGTGTCTGTCTGTATGTGTGTGTGTGTGTGTCTGTGTGTGTGTCTGTGTCTGTGTGTCTGTGTGTGTGTGTGTGTGTCTGTGTGTGTCTGTGTCTGTCTCTGTCTGTGTGTGTGTCTGTCTGTGTGTGTGTCTGTGTGTCTGTCTGTGTGTGTGTGTGTGTGTGTCTGTGTGTGTCTGTGTGTGTCTGTGTGTGTCTGTGTGTGTCTGTGTGTGTGTCTGTGTGTCTGTGTGTGTGTGTGTGTTGAGTATGGAAGCAGATATTTTCAACTCACCAGCTCAGAGACAACTACAAATTAGTGATGGAATCTGCAAAGGGGGTAAAAATGCAGGATATGAATAAAATGGGCAGGAAAAGGTGTTATGTCTCATGTTTACACAAAACTGAAGACCCCCCCCTCCAAAGGACAGGTAGACTTTCTATATTAGACCGTGTTTTCTGCTGCATTTGAGACCTGTGGTGATTGCCATCCAACTTTCCCAGACCACTGATTTTCCATTCATTTAACTGACAGCCCCCATCGGAGCAGCGCTGTCGGCCACATTGCTTCTCACTCTACTTTCCCAGAAAAGGGAAACTTTAGCAAATTATCTTTAAAGTAGCGTAAACTCCCATCCGTAGCCAATATTTCTATTTTTACCCTGTAATAATTGTCTCCACAGGAAAGTCTAGACCCGCGGCAGGACGGGATATAATTACTTTCTCGCTCCATCATCTTAATTTAATTAACTCGCCCCATATTTAGGTCTAATATTATTTTATGCATCCGGAGCCTCGTTCTGTAAGAAGCCAGTGAAAGGTCGTTGCCCCAAATATCTATTGTAGGGTTTTTGGTTTTTGTCTTTCATTTGCTACACAGAGGATTTTCATCTACTGCTTTCTGTTATCAGCCCTACTGATCACTACATAATGTGATTGATCTCACTGCTGAACAATTATAAACTGCTGATTATAGCATTACTCCCCCCCCCACCCCCTTTCAGGCGGATCCTGCCGCCATTATGGAGGGCTCAAGTAAATTATACATGTGGGTTAATGGGGTCCTGAGCATCAGAGAACATCTTGGCTCTTTAAATGATTGATGAGAGGCGCAGGATAACTGTATGGGAAGCGTAAGGGCGAGACGCAGAGGCAAAGGTGAGGTTTTTGGGAGCAAGTGAGGAACGTCGAGACTGTATCCATGTGATACACATCGGGTCATAACTACTTCCCCCCCTCGCAGCATGGATTACACGGACCTGTACATGTCAATGGGTCCGTAAAAGACGTGCACAGCACACGGATGACATCTGTGTGACATGGACCAGAATTAATGCATTCAAATAATTATTGATTTTTTAAAAAGATGTTCAAGGATGATAGAGAGACAGAGCTAGATTTATTGACCAAATAAATAATTAATTAAAAAAAAAAATAGATATGGGGTCCTCCCTATCTTTTTTTATTTTTTTTTTTTTTTTTTTATAACCATCCAAGATAAAGCAGACAGCTGGGGGCTGGTATTATCAGGCTAGGAAGGCCCATAGTTATTGGTCCCTTCTCAGCCTCAAAATAGCAGCCCACAACCTCCCCATTAGATGATGATCCAATTCTGGCATTGTACCCTGCTGTTCCCGGTTGCGCTGGTGCGGTGGCAATCGTTTTTTGAGGGTGATGTCAGCTGTAAATTGTCCAAAACAACATGGCTGGCATCAAGCCTTCGTACTAGTAATGGAGGGGTGTCTAGTAGCACAGTAATAACAAAAAAAAAAACAAAAACATACCCACCAAAAATTAAACACTCTCCGAAACTTTCCCTCGTCCCCCTTTTTATTACAAAGGGGAAAAAAACACGGCGATTGACGAAATACATTGTGGTCCACAAATGGAAACCTGAAAAAAACAGTAATCTAAAACAAGACACTTGCCCTCGATCACCACTTTATTAAAAAATAAATAAATAAAAATCCCCCTCATGTCCTATGATGCCAACAAACAAAGTCTATGGAGCCTCTTTCTGACACTGGATAGACTTTGCTTAGAGGCACTCCCAGATCATACTGTGTATAGGAGACACTGAGGGCTCATACTGTGTATAGGAGACTGTGAGGGCTCATACTGTGTATAGGAGACTGTGAGGGCTCATACTGTGTATAGGAGACTGTGAGGGCTCATACTGTGTATAGGAGACTGTGAGGGCTCATACTGTGTATAGGAGACTGTGAGGGCTCATACTGTGTATAGGAGACTGTGAGGGCTCATACTGTGTATAGGAGACTGTGAGGGCTCATACTGTGTATAGGAGACTGTGAGGGCTCATACTGTGTATAGGAGACTATGAGGGCTCATACTGTGTATAGGAGACTGTGAGGGCTCACATTGTGTATAGGAGACTGAGGGCTCATACTGTGTATAGGAGACTGTGAGGGCTGATACTGTGTATAGGAGGCTGTGAGGGCTCATACTGTGTATAGGAGGCTGTGAGGGCTCATACTGTGTATAGGAGACTGTGAGGGCTCATACTGTGTATAGGAGGCTGTGAGGGCTCATACTGTGTATAGGAGACTGTGAGGGCTCACACTGTGTATAGGAGACTGTGAGGGCTCACACTGTGTATAGGAGACTGTGAGGGCTCACACTGTGTATAGGAGACTGTGAGGGCTCACACTGTGTATAGGAGACTGTGAGGGCTCACACTGTGTATAGGAGACTGTGAGGGCTCACACTGTGTATAGGAGACTGTGAGGGCTCATACTGTGTATAGGAGACTGTGAGGGCTCATACTGTGTATAGGAGACTGTGAGGGCTCACACTGTGTATAGGAGACTGTGAGCGCTCATACTGTGTATAGGAGACTGTGAGGGCTCATACTGTGTATAGGAGACTGTGAGGGCTCATACTGTATATAGGAGACTGTGAGGGCTCATACTGTGTATAGGAGGCTGTGAGGGCTCACACTGTGTATAGGAGACTGTGAGCGCTCATACTGTGTATAGGAGACTGTGAGGGCTCATACTGTGTATAGGAGACTGTGAGGGCTCATACTGTGTATAGGAGACTGTGAGGGCTCATACTGTGTATAGGAGACTGTGAGGGCTCATACTGTGTATAGGAGACTGTGAGGGCTCACACTGTGTATAGGAGGCTGTGAGGGCTCGTACTGTGTATAGGAGACTGTGAGGGCTCGTACTGTGTATAGGAGACTGTGAGGGCTCATACTGTGTATAGGAGACTGTGAGGGCTCACACTGTGTATAGGAGACTGTGAGGGCTCATACTGTGTATAGGAGACTGTGAGGGCTCACACTGTGTATAGGAGGCTGTGAGGGCTCGTACTGTGTATAGGAGTCTGTGAGGGCTCGTACTGTGTATAGGAGACTGTGAGGGCTCATACTGTGTATAGGAGACTGTGAGGGCTCACACTGTGTATAGGAGACTGTGAGGGCTCATACTGTGTATAGGAGACTGTGAGGGCTCATACTGTGTATAGGAGACTGTGAGGGCTCACACTGTGTATAGGAGGCTGTGAGGGCTCACACTGTGTATAGGAGGCTGTGAGGGCTCGTACTGTGTATAGGAGGCTGTGAGGGCTCATACTGTGTATAGGAGACTGTGAGGGCTCATACTGTGTATAGGAGACTGTGAGAGCTCACACTGTGTATAGGAGACTGTGAGGGCTCACACTGTGTATAGGAGACTGTGAGGGCTCATACTGTGTATAGGAGGCTGTGAGGGCTCACACTGTGTATAGGAGACTGTGAGAGCTCACACTGTGTATAGGAGACTGTGAGGGCTCACACTGTGTATAGGAGACTGTGAGGGCTCATACTGTGTATAGGAGACTGTGAGGGCTCATACTGTGTATAGGAGACTGTGAGAGCTCACACTGTGTATAGGAGACTGTGAGGGCTCACACTGTGTATAGGAGACTGTGAGGGCTCACACTGTGTATAGGAGACTGTGAGGGCTCACACTGTGTATAGGAGACTGTGAGGGCTCACACTGTGTATAGGAGACTGTGAGGGCTCACACTGTGTATAGGAGGCTGTGAGGGCTCATACTGTGTATAGGAGACTGTGAGGGCTGATACTGTGTATAGGAGACTGTGAGGGCTCATACTGTGTATAGGAGACTGTGAGGGCTCACACTGTGTATAGGAGGCTGTGAGGGCTCACACTGTGTATAGGAGACTGTGAGGGCTCATACTGTGTATAGGAGACTGTGAGGGCTCATACTGTGTATAGGAGACTGTGAGGGCTCATACTGTGTATAGGAGACTGTGAGGGCTGATACTGTGTATAGGAGACTGTGAGGGCTCATACTGTGTATAGGAGGCTGTGAGGGCTCATACTGTGTATAGGAGACTGTGAGGGCTCATACTGTGTATAGGAGACTGTGAGGGCTCATACTGTGTATAGGAGACTGTGAGGGCTCATACTGTGTATAGGAGGCTGTGAGGGCTCATACTGTGTATAGGAGGCTGTGAGGGCTCATACTGTGTATAGGAGGCTGCGAGGGCTCATACTGTGTATAGGAGACTGCGAGGGCTCATACTGTGTATAGGAGACTGCGAGGGCTCATACTGTGTATAGGAGACTGTGAGGGCTCAAACTGTGTATAGGAGGCTGTGAGGGCTCATACTGTGTATAGGAGACTGTGAGGGCTCATACTTTAATAAAAGCTACTAATAACATCAGTAGTGACATTATACACAGGGGTTCGGTGTATAGGGTACAGGGATCACTGGTGACATTATACACAGGGGTTCGGTGTATAGGGTACAGGGATCACTGGTGACATTATACACAGGGGTTCGGTGTATAGGGTACAGGGATCACTGGTGACATTATACACAGAAGCGCTATATATACCATATAGTGTGCAGGTAATGCCGTGACGTCTGTAGTTGAAGTCATTCATCTTCGCTTTTCCTCGTCATCCGGTGCTGACCGCTATCATCACTTCTTCCTGTCAGGGCTCGACTCTGCAGAAAATAACAGTCATCTATAGCAGCTGATCACCAGATCACATTCCCAGTTATTCCCGGCTTCCACGCTGCACCAGATGAAGAAAAAATCCCAAAACAGAGTCGCCCTTAGGAGTAACAGGACCTCACTTTTATTCCTCCCCATGGAAAATTAAATCTGTAATCGTGTCCCCTTATTGGCCCCAATAGTAATTATGTCCCCCACTTGCCATCACAGAGCAATAATCTATGTCCCTCATTCTAGCCCTCGTATAGTAATTATGTCACCCATCCTGGCCTCTCCCTGTAATAATGTCCTCCAACAGGCCCCCAGAACCGGGCTGGGAAGCTGCTTCTTGCCAGTCCTGGGAACAGGCTGCAATTTTAACAATCCCCCCCCAAACCGGCTTAATCTCACCCCTGCTAAAAGTGTGTGTGACTGTTTGAGGGCTCATACTGTATAAAGAGAGGCTATCTAGGGGCTCATACTGTATATAGCGGGCTGCGTGGGGGCTTATGCTGTATATAGGGGGCTGTGTGGGGGCTCATGCTGTATATAGGGGGCTGTGTGGGGGCTCATGCTGTATATAGGGGGCTGTGTGGGGGCTCATGCTGTATTTAGGGGGCTGAGTGGGGGCTCATGCTGTATATAGGGGGCCGGGTGGGGGCTCGTGCTGTATATAGGGGGCCGTGTGGGGGCTCATACTGTATATAGGGGGCTGGGTGGGGGCTCATGCTGTATATAGGGGGCTGGGTGGGGGCTCATGCTGTATATAGGGGGCTGGGTGGGGGCTCATGCTGTATATAGGGGGCTGAGGGGGCTCATGCTGTATAAAGGGGGCTGGGTGGGGGCTCATGCTGTATTTAGGGGGCTGGGTGGGGGCTCATGCTGTATTTAGGGGGCTGGGTGGGGGCTCATGCTGTATATAGGGGGCTGGGTGGGGGCTCATGCTGTATATAGGGGGCTGGGTGGGGGCTCATGCTGTATATAGGGGGCTGGGTGGGGGCTCATGCTGTATATAGGGGGCTGGGTGGGGGCTCATGCTGTATATAGGGGGCTGGGTGGGGGCTCATGCTGTATATAGGGGGCTGGGTGGGGGCTCATGCTGTATATAGGGGGCTGGGTGGGGGCTCATGCTGTATATAGGGGGCTGGGTGGGGGCTCATGCTGTATATAGGGGGCTGGGTGGGGGCTCTTGCTGTATATAGGGGGCTGGGTGGGGGCTCATGCTGTATATAGGGGGCTGGGTGGGGGCTCTTGCTGTACATAGAGAGGTTGTGTCAAGTCTCATACTATATATATAGGGTGCTGTGTGAATGCTCGTACTGTGTATATAGGAAGTGTCAGCATACTTAATTCTGTTTTTAATATTAAGTGATAAAACATAAAAAAAACAACAATTATTGTATAATGAATACGTTAATATTAATTTCAGAATATTGGTTTGGCCTCCACAACAATCACGGTCTCTCATGTGGCCCCTCTGGAAAATTAATTGGCCACCACTGTTCTATTAGCACTTTACATAAATGAAAAAAATGTGCGGCCCCTTGTCTCTATTGCTTTCCAGTTAATCACAGGACTTATCACATTAAAAGGGATCATGTCACATCATGCATCAGGGCTGGGGGAGCCCACACCGAAACTGCCCGGTGCCCTAACTACTCTTAATAGACTCTAAACACCTGACATCAACCCCAAGAATCATTACCACGATTGCCACCGCACCGGGGCTTTGCGAAGAGCCAGAATTTCCTGCATCTAATGTGATTCTCCACTTCTGGGGCAGCTGCGGGCTGCTATTTTTAGGCTGGTAAGGGCCAAATAACTACTAGAATACCAGCCCCAGCTGTCTGCTTTACCTTTTCTGGTTATCAAAAATAGGAGAGGGACCTCCCCACGCGAGTGGTGTGTGCAGTTTTGTTTTTTTTCTTTTATTCCAGCACACGTCAAATGGATGACACAAACAGATGGTCACACGGATTGTCAAAACGGAATGCGCCTCAATTGCGGGGGGTTTTGTGCGCACATGTGATGGGGAGTTTAAAATTAAGCAGAGAAGAGGATGGCGACTTTGTAAAGGGGGTTAAGGTAGAAATTGGCTTTTGATATGTCCTAGATACCTATAAGATCAGATTGCTCTTTGTTCCTGGATCTCACTGTTTTCCTGAACGAGGGCAAAGTCCCTTTGTCACTGTGCAGAGGTTTCTGTTTATTGAAATCTGACACAATCCCCTAAGGCCGTGTTCCCACAGAGTGTAAATGCTGCTTTTTTTTTATTTTTTTTATTTTTTTGCAGTATTTGTCACTTATCTCCTTGTAGAACTTCCTCTGGCTGATAACAGAGAACAATAGATTGTATTCTACACAGGAAGAATAAAAGTGCACTGTCCTTTTAAATTTTGGGCATCTGAGATGTGTAAGGTTCTGCGGGTGAATGGGCGCTATTCATGGCCCTGAGTTTACCTGGCGGTGTACGAGGGAGTATTACATATATATTATTCACACGGTAGAGGCGCGGTGAATGCGGCATTGTGTGAGATCTCACTCGTCACGTGTATACACCGTGTAGTGGCCGCTCTCAGTACTGCAGTCAGCTCCATACACCGTGTAGTGGTCGTTCTCAGTACTGCAGCTCAGCTCCATACACCGTGTAGTGGCCGTTCTCAGTACTGCAGCTCAGCTCCATACACCGTGTAGTGGCCGCTCTCAGTACTGCAGTCAGCTCCATACACCGTGTAGTGGCCGTTCTCAGTACTGCAGTCAGCTGCATACACCGTGTAGTGGCCGCTCTCAGTACTGCAGTCAGCTCCATACACCGTGTAGTGGCCGTTCTCCGTACTGCAGTCAGCTGCATACACCGTGTAGTGGCCGCTCTCAGTACTGCAGCTCACGTTTACTTAAAAAGGAGCAAAATGCAGGAATGAGCACAGTCTCTACATGTTGTATGGATCCATGTCCATCCGGCTACTGTCAAACCTGGTAAAGCTGATCTGTGGGGGGTATCTGGTGTCAGCCCCCAGGATCTGTAATTATTGACCTATCATAAGGATGGGTCCATAATATTTAAGCCCTTGAAAACTTTTATGTAAATCAACCGGTTACGGTCAAGAAGATGGAGATGCTTGGAAGACCCGTTCAGCTGGCCACGCCCTAATCCCGTCTGATTGACATCTCAACTGACGTGGGTCATCACCTTCTCCCCCCCCTGAGCCCTGTTAGGTCAGATTGGGCAGTATTATGGAGCAGATTGACTTGTCTCCACCTCCTTGACTACTAACAGGTCATTTGCATATGGTGGCGGCTGGCAATAATCTTTTTTGGTAAAATTAAGAAGCTGTGCTGAGCAAAAACGTCCAGGAGCCGAGCGGTGCGGCAGTGGAGGTGGTTTTGGGGTCTCGTAGCTGTGGGTTGGTTACATAGTATCAGTATTGAGTGTAGACTCCGCATTTTAGGCTTTGACCAGGATCTTCTGATGACCCTTATTGGGGGCATACTCGGCTTATCCAGGGGGCTGACGGTATCATTGTCCCCTGCAGGAGCCGCTCTCTGACATCCGCCATTTCTCCTCCGCAGGTATCTTCTGGAGCAGGACTTCCCTGGGATGAGGATCGGGCCGGAGCCCACCACCGACTCCTTCATTGCGGTGATGCAGGGGGACGTTGAAGGTGTTATCCCCGGCAATGCCCTAGTGGTGGACCCAAAAAAGCCTTTCCGAAAACTGAATGCCTTTGGAAATGCCTTTCTGAACAGGTCAGTACTTGATAAGCTCGAGCATCGTTAATAATCTACAGACGCAGCAGAGATGACTTTGTCCTTGAACTTTTTCCTTTTCTTATATTGTGGTAACTGTTACAGAAATGCTGGGGTTTTCTGCAGTCCCATGTAAAGTCAGAGGGGACACGTTGTGCTGCAGATCAGTCTCAGCTCTGCTACATCTGTATTTACCATGAGGCAGGTAACATTCTAGTTGGAGCCCGGACAAGCCTCTTACTGCCTCTCCTCAGCCTGACAGCATCAGAGACACATGGACTGGCAGGGAACGGCAGCCTGACCGCCCATGGAAGACTAGTTGTTTAGCAGTCTAATCCTAGCAACCAGTCTGATTTTTTTTTTTTTATTTTTTTTTTTTCCCCTCCCTCCCAAACTGTGCTTTATTTTGTGACATGGACAAATCTGCTGTTTCTCCTCCCCTCTCACAGCATGCAGCAAAGACAGACTGCAGCAGCAGCTCCCTCCTCCCCTCTCACAGCAAGCAGCAGAGACAGACTGCAGCAGCATCTCCCTCCTCCACTCTCACAGCATGCAGCAGAGACAGACTGCAGCAGCATCTCCCTCCTCCCCTCTCATAGCATGCAGCAGAGACAGACTGCAGCAGCATCTCCCTCCTCCCTTCTCACAGCATGTAGCAGAGACAGACTGCAGCAGCATCTCCCTCGTCCCCTCTCACAGCATGCAGCAGAGACAGACTGCAGCAGCAGCTCCCTCCTCCCCTCTCACAGCATGTAGCAGAGACAGACTGCAGCAGCATCTCCCTCCTCCCCTCTCATAGCATGCAGCAGAGACAGACTGCAGCAGCATCTCCCTCCTCCCTTCTGACAGCATGCAGCAGAGACAGACTGCAGCAGCATCTCCCTCCTCCCCTCTCACAGCATGCAGCAGAGACAGACTGCAGCAGCATCTCCCTCCTCCCCTCTCACAGCATGCAGCAGAGACAGACTGCAGCAGCATCTCCCTCCTCCCCCTCTTTTCTTCTTCTGTTCAGTTACTATGTTAAGACTCTATTGATGTAAACCAGTTACAGATCCCGCAGTTTTCAGGCTGGATGTCTCTGTATCCGCTGTTATCTGGCCCCGTCTGTTCTCTGCATCCAGAAGTGTTTACACTCGACAGTAATGCACTGCCAGGAACTCCGCGCTGTGTCCGATGACTCGCTAAAAGCTTAAAAGCAAACTTTGTGCTCCCACGAGACCACTTGTATTGTAACCGAGCCCTGCAAGACATTGTACAGCATGATGGAGATTACAGGGTACCGGCGGCGATGCCCCAGAGATGGAGGAGGGAAGGCAGATCAGCCTCATCTGCTGAAATCCTAAGAAAAGCCTCATACAGTAACTTTGCACCTTGCCTGGCTCGCGCCTTGAACTTCGCAGAGCTGGCGTAACATGAGCTTTGCACTTTTGTGGGGCCGGCGTGACAATCCTATAGCTGCGTATACATTAAATGGAAGTAAACTCGGGACTACAGAACAGGAGAAGGACTTGGGTATTCTCATTACAAATAAGCTGAGCAGCAGCACTCAATGTCAGGCAGCAGCTGCTAAAGCAAACAAGATTTTAGGGTGTATAAAAAGAGAGATTAGATCCCGGGATCCCAACGTATTGTTACCCCTCTATAAATCACTTGTAAGGCCACATCTGGAATATGGGATCCAGTTTTGGGCTCCACATTTTAAAAAGGACATTCAGAAGTTAGAGTCAGTTCAAAGCCGGCAACTAGACTACTACAAGGAATGGAGGCCGCCCGTATGATGAGGAATGGAGGCCGCCCGTATGATGAGGAATGGAGGCCGCCCGTATGATGAGGAATGGAGGCCGCCCGTATGATGAGGAATGGAGGCCGCCCGTATGATGAGGAATGGAGGCCGCCCGTATGATGAGGAATGGAGGCCGCCCGTATGATGAGGAATGGAGGCCGACCGTATGATGAGGAATGGAGGCCGCCCGTATGATGAGGAATGGAGGCCGACCGTATGATGCGGAATGGAGGCCGACCGTATGATGCGGAATGGAGGCCGCCCGTATGATGAGGAATGGAGGCCGACCGTATGATGCGGAATGGAGGCCGCCCGTATGATGAGGAATGGAGGCCGACCGTATGATGAGAGGGGGAAAAAGACGTCTTAGATTAGATCTCATTTATATGTATAAATACATGTGTGGTCAATAAGGACTGGCGCATGACTTATTCCTTCAAAAGACAATACTAAGGACCAGGGGGCACTCACCGCGAGTGGAAGAAAAGCGATTCCGGCAGCTAAATAGGAAAGGGTTCTTTACAGTTAGAGCAGTCAGACTGTGGAATGCCGACCACAAGAGGTAGGAATGGCAGATACTATAACAGCCTTTACATCAGGGCTGGATGATTTCCTCACTACACACAACATTGTCGGTTATAAGTGACTTAGGGACAAAATGTAGAATTGGTGGAGGAAGGGGGAACTGGATGGACTTAGGTCTTTTTTCAACCAATGTAACATGAGCATTGCATGTTGTGGGGGGCGGCGGCGTGGGGTGAGACTTGCACTTTGCGGAGATGGTGTGACGCGAGCTTTGCACTTTGCCTGGCACAAGCCTTGCACATTGCGTGGCATGGGTATTGTACATTGTGGAGGGGGTTGGCGTGGTGTGAGCTTTGCACGTTGTGGGGGATTGGTGTGGCGCGAGCTTTGCACGTTGCGGGGGAGGGGGTTGGTGTGGTGCGAGCATTGCATATTGCGGGGCTGGTGTGATATGAACATTGCACGTTGCAGAGATGGCATGATTCGAGATTTGCACTTTGCGGGGCCAGCGTGACATGAGCTTGGCATGTTGTGGGGGGTCGGCATGGTGTGAGCTTTGCACATTATGGGGCTGGCATGACATGAGCATTGCATGTTGCAGAGATGGCATAACTTGAGTTTTGCACGTTGCCTGGCACGAAACTTGCGCGGTGCGAGCTTTCCACATTGCAGAGCCGGTGCGGTGCGAGCTTTGCACATTGCGGGCCCGGTGTGGTGCGAGCTTTGCACATTGCAAAGCCGGTGCAGTGCAAGCTTTACACATTGCGGGGCCAGCGCTGTGCAAGCTTTACACGTTGCGGGGCCAGCGCTGTGCAAGCTTTACACGTTGCAGAGGCAGCAACCGGTTGTTGAGTGTTTTGGGGAGGGGGGGGAGGCCACCACACCATATCTTGCTCCTAGCTGATATGGCAGCCCCTCTCTGTTTCCACCTCTGTGGCGCTTTATTAATCAGATTTTTCTTTGCTGGAACATCTCTTTATAAAGGCCGCGGAGTTGCGGGATCCGTCTGTGCTTTGGAACATCAGGAATTCGGGCAGTGACTGAGGTGTGAATAGTCGCGGTCGGCTCCTGATGATGGGGCGCGGAGGTGCGAGGTCGGGGTCACACGGAGGAGATCGCTCACTGACGCAACAGGAATGTTTATCCTCTAAGCTCTAATTAAATGGGGTGACGGGGCTGCTCTGATGGGAGAGGTCGCTATTGTAAGGTCTCGGGAGTCAGATCTTACCCCTACGGGCGTTTTGCAGGATTTTCTCCTCCCTTTTTTTTCATATTAACTAATCTCCAACAATCTTTCAGCAACCAGCTCAGCTGTGGATGGATCTTGTTGTTTTTATTTTTACGTGATCCTCAATTTTAGGAATCCTAATTAACTGTATTAGTTTATTACGCACTAATAAGCCGAAAAAGTAGAAATTAAATCAGGGGTCTCAACCTCGGCTGGGTATATGGACAACACATTGAATTTGGGGGGCCGCATTCTCTGCAGGACATTTTTCGCTCTTTTATTTCTTTAAATGGCATTTATTGTACAGGTTGGGGTACGGATTTATAGCTTTGCTCGTTATGGATTTGGTGACAACAAATGTGCACTTCTTCTTTTGTTTGTTTTTAGTGTGTGTGTGTGTGTATACATATAATAAAAATATATACACATTTTCCCCCCATTCTGTAGTAATGTGCCCATCCTTGTCTCCATTCTGTAGTAATGTGCCCATCCTTGTCTCCATTCTGTAGTAATGTCCCCATTCTGTAGTAATGTGCCCATCCTTGTCTCCATTCTGTATTAATGTGCCTATCCTTGTCTCCATTCTGTAGTAATGTGCTCATTCTATAGTAATGTGCCCATCCTTGTCTCCATTATGTAGTAATGTCCACATCCTGTAGTAATGGGCCCATCCTTGTCTCCATTCTGTATTAATGTGCCCATCCTTGTCTCCATTCTGTAGTAATGTCCCCATCCTGTAGTAATGGGCCCATCCTTGTCTCCATTCTGTAGTAATGTGCCCATCCTTGTCTCCATTCTGTAGTAATGTGCCCATTCTATAGTAATGTGCCCATCCTTGTCTCCATTCTGTAGTAATGTCCCCATTCTGTAGTAATGTGCCCATCCTTGTCTCCATTCTCTATTAATGGGCCCATCCTTGTCCCCATCCTGTAGTAATGGGCCCATCCTTGTCTCCATCCTGTAGTAATGTGCCCATCCTTGTGCCCATCCTTGTCTCCATTCTGTAGTAATGTGCCCATCCTTGTCTCCATTCTGTAGTAATGTGCCCATCCTTGTCTCCATTCTATAGTAATGTGCCCATCCTTGTCTCCATTCTGTAGTAATGTGCCCATCCTTGTCTCCATTCTATAGTAATGTGCCCATCCTTGTCTCCATTATGTAGTAATGTCCCCATCCTGTACTAATGGGCCCATCCTTGTCTCCATTCTGTAGTAATGTGCCCATCCTTGTCTCCATTCTGTAGTAATGTCCCCATTCTGTAGTAATGTGCCCATCCTTGTCTCCCTTCTGTAGTAATGTGCCCATCCTTGTCTCCATTCTATAGTAATGGGCCCATCCTTGTCTCCATTCTGTAGTAATGTGCCCATCCTTGT
Source organism: Anomaloglossus baeobatrachus (assembly GCF_048569485.1). Lineage (NCBI taxonomy): Eukaryota > Metazoa > Chordata > Amphibia > Anura > Aromobatidae > Anomaloglossus > Anomaloglossus baeobatrachus. Next base: position 23,450,900 of record NC_134355.1, read on the forward strand.
CTCCATTCTGTAGTAATGTCCCCATCCTGTAGTAATGGGCCCATCCTTGTCTCCATTCTGTATTAATGTGCCTATCCTTGTCTCCATTCTGTAGTAATGTCCCCATTCTGTAGTAATGTGCCCATCCTTGTCTCCATTCTCTATTAATGGGCCCATCCTTGTCCCTATCCTGTAGTAATGGGCCCATCCTTGTCTCCATCCTGTAGTAATGTGCCCATCCTTGTGCCCATCCTTGTCTCCCTTCTGTAGTAATGTGCCCATCCTTGTCTCCATTCTATAGTAATGTGCCTATCCTTGTCCCCATTCTGTAGTAATGTGCCCATCCTTGTCTCCATTCTGTAGTAATGTGCCTATCCTTGTCCCCATTCTGTAGTAATGTGCCCATCCTTGTCTCCATTCTGTAGTAATGTGCCTATCCTTGTCTCCATCCTGTAGTAATGTACCCATCCTTGTGCCCATCCTTGTCTCCATTCTGTAGTAGTGTCCCCATCCTGTAGTAATGGGCCCATCCTTGTCTCCATCCTGTAGTAATGTACCCATCCTTGTGCCTATCCTTGTCTCCATTGTGTAGTAATGTCCCCATTCTGTAGTAATGTGCCCATCCTTGTCTCCATTCTCTATTAATGGGCCCATGCTTGTCCCCATCCTGTAGTAATGGGCCCATCCTTGTCTCCATCCTGTAGTAATGTACCCATCCTTGTGCCCATCCTTGTCTCCATTCTGTAGTAATGTGCCCATCCTTGTCTCCATTCTGTAGTAATGTGCCCATTCTGTAGTAATGTGCCTATCCTTGTCTCCATTCTGTAGTAATGTCCCCATTCTGTAGTAATGTCCCCATTCTGTAGTAATGTCCCCATTCTGTAGTAATGTGCCTATCCTTGTCTCCATTCTGTAGTAATGTCCCCATTCTGTAGTAATGTCCCCATTCTGTAGTAATGTGCCCATCCTTGTCTCCATTCTGTAGTAATGTGCCCATCCTTGTCTCCATTCTGTAGTAATGTGCCTATCCTTGTCTCCATTCTGTAGTAATGTCCCCATTCTGTAGTAATGTCCCCATTCTGTAGTAATGTCCCCATTCTGTAGTAATGTGCCTATCCTTGTCTCCATTCTGTAGTAATGTCCCCATTCTGTAGTAATGTCCCCATTCTGTAGTAATGTGCCCATCCTTGTCTCCATTCTGTAGTAATGTGCCCATCCTTGTCTCCATTCTGTAGTAATGTGCCCATCCTTGTCTCCATTCTGTAGTAATGTGCCCATCCTTGTCTCCATTCTGTAGTAATGTCCCCATTCTGTAGTAATGTGCCCAACGTTGTCCCCATCCTGTAGTAATGTGCCCATCCTTGTCTCCATTCTGTAGTAATGTACCCTATTCAGCCATCTTTCACACATCGCTGGTATCAGGATTTCTGCCTCTACATTATGCTGCTCTCAGATGGGGTAGCAAGAACCTGGTGACAGATTCCCTTCTTAAGGAGGGAATACTTAACAAGCTTTTATTGTTGGGTTTTGTTTTTTTTCCAGTGCATGTATTTAGTAAATTTTGTCTATAGTTTTGGGTAAAGATATGTTACTGGTTTGTGTGTAGAGCTCCTATGCAGACCTCTGCACCAGCAGCATTCTAGACATTATCATGTAAAAGCCACTAAATTCCAAGTGTTTTATTACAAGGACAGGAGGATTGAGTGAAGACAATACTCGGGGTTTACTGGCAGTCAGTAACTATGGAGACACATAATTCTGCATGAGAGCTGTGTACATTAAAGGGTTTGTATGTATGACAAAGCCCTCTTCTTCTTCTTCTTCTGCCGAGCTTTTCTCTGGTTCGGTCTCGTTCCTCCATAGAAGTGACGGGGTCTCCACTCTGATGGGGGGGCTGTCACATAGGTTTCCAAGAGGCGTGTTATCACACCGGTCATTGGCAGATCAGGAGCCTGGGAAAGCTGGGTGATTGCCTCTCTAGCTCCCATAATGGAGGTCATTCTCTTCCGGTGGATTACACAAGTAGTTATAATTGCTGGGAGTCCTCTGTCCCCCTGCCCCTCTGTCCCCTCCTCGCTGGGAGGTCAGCCCAGGCTCCACATCTTCGGACATGTGACACATTGTATGATGGCAGCGGACGGGACAACTTCTTATGTAACAGGATCGCTCTATTCATGCAGGATCCATCAACAGCCAGTACATTTTCTACTTCACTGGAGCAGTATACAACGTGTCCAGCACCAGAATTTTACAAATTATAGAGGCCAATAGCACAAAATTAAAGCATGGAACGTCCTAGGAATGGGCTGTCACTGCCCAAACGCAAAATCAGCACACTTCTGAAATACTCTGTGCTGCTGTGTGACTTTACTCCTCCTTTCAGTGTGTGACATCCCACAACATCAGCGCTCTCCTCTCCTGAAATCCTCTGTGCTGCTGGGACCTGCTCCTTCCTTTATATATCCCTGTGGCGCCCTATAAGATCAGCGCTCTCCTCTCCTGAAATCCTCTGTGCTGCTGGGACCTGCTCCTTCCTCTATGTATTTCTGTGACCCCCTATTAGATCAGCGCTCTCCTCTCCTGAAATCCTTTGTGCTGCTGGGAGCTACTGCTTCCTCTAGATCTCTGTGACCCCCTATTAGATCAGCGCTCTCCTCTCCTGAAATCCTCTGTGCTGCTGGGACCTACTCCTACCTCTAGATCTCTGTGACCCCCAATTAGATCAGCGCTCTCCTCTCCTGAAATCCTCTGTGCTGCTGGGACCTGCTCCTTCCTTTATATATCTCTCTAACGCCCTATAAGATCAGCGCTCTCCTCTCCTGAAATCCTCTGTGCTGCTGGGACCTGCTCCTTCCTTTATATATCCCTGTAACGCCCTATAAGATCAGCGCTCTCCTCTCCTGAAATCCTCTGTGCTGCTGGGACCTACTCCTACCTCTAGATCTCTGTGACCCCCAATTAGATCAGCGCTCTCCTCTCCTGAAATCCTCTGTGCTGCTGGGACCTGCTCCTTCCTTTATATATCTCTCTAACGCCCTATAAGATCAGCGCTCTCCTCTCCTGAAATCCTCTGTGCTGCTGGGACCTGCTCCTTCCTTTATATATCCCTGTAACGCCCTATAAGATCAGCGCTCTCCTCTCCTGAAATCCTCTGTGCTGCTGAGACCTACTCCTACCTCTGTATCTCTGTGACCCCCTATAAGATCAGCGCTCTCCTCTCCTGAAATCCTCTGTGCTGCTGGGACCTACTCCTACCTCTGTATCTCTGTGACCCCCTATAAGATCAGCGCTCTCCTCTCCTGAAATACTCTGTGCTCCTGAAAATTCCCGATTCATCTTCTTTCTACACTACAGGTCTCTATTCCCCGTCTCTTATTCCTTTGTTACATGTAGCCCTGTCCACACTAACCTCATGACATGGACAGATCACTGCTGTCCTGAAATGCTCTGCGCTGCTGTGATCTATGTATTACTATGCCCACGTATAAACGTCTCCATAACATACACTTATTCTAAGGGTTTGTTCTCTGTTCCGCAGGTTTGTTTGTGCTCAGCTGCCCAACCCCGTCCTGGAGAGCATCAGCGTGATTGACACCCCCGGGATCCTGTCCGGAGAGAAGCAGAGGATAAGTCGAGGTGAGGGTCTCGGAGTAATCCGTGCATGGTCTATAGGGGACATGTCCGCTCCTTTGTTTCCTGGTGATTTATTAACGCTCTCCAGATTCATCATTGTGCAGTCAGACATACTGTATATACGTTCTGTATTCATGCTTTTCAAGATCACTGCTTGCTTCCGCCTTCTTATAGACTGTACAAGAAATCCTTTTCATCCTTGATTGTTACCTCCTCATAGTCTTGATTGAGGCTCGATGTCCTGACCCAACCGTGTGCCCGCAGCTGATGTGTTGTTACAATGTATCACTTCTTAATAACAGTGAGATCAGCCTGGGCTCCAGGACAGGAGACACCTGTATGTGGTTGCAGTGTTCATCGCTGTCCACACTGATACATTGTTACAAAACATTGCAGATGATTAAAAAGATAAAATGGTATTGGTAACTTTTTTTTTTTTTTTATTTAAATGTTCTTGATATTTTTATTTAATGAATTCCGGCTACCTGTCAGTGCACGCTGCAGGCTGGGCTGCTATGACGAGCTGCGGGGAAATTCACTTTTTAGTAAATAAGTGTTATTCCATTATACAAAAAGAAATATCAATCGCTTGCTGTTTTTAAGATCTCTGCTTGTTGTCATTCACAAGGATTCTTAATGACTTCTAAAATAAAACAATCGTCCTTGATCACACAGGGGCAGCTCATTACAAAGCAGAACTGATTGATTACCGTACTGTCACCTGTGTGGTCAGGACGGATAAAAGGGGTCTACCATGCTCGGGTACTCAATACTTGTAACTAGTGATGAGCGGGCACTACCATGCTCAGGTGCTCTGTACTGGTAACTAGTGATGAGCGGGCACTACCATGCTCGGGTGCTCAGTACTGGTAACTAGTGGTGAGCGGGCACTACCATGCTCGGGTGCTCAGTACTGGTAACTAGTGATGAGCGGGCACTACCATGCTCGGGTGCTCAGTACTGGTAACTAGTGATGAGCGGGCACTACCATGCTCGGGTGCTCAGTACTGGTAACTAGTGATGAGCGGGCACTACCATGCTCCGGTGCTCAGTACTGGTAACTAGTAATGAGCGGGCACTGCCATGCTCAGGGTGCTCAGTACTGGTAACTAGTGATGAGCGGGCACTACCATGCTCGGGTGCTCAGTACTGGTAACTAGTGAGGAGCGGGCACTACCATGCTCAGGTGCTCAGTACTGGTAACTAGTGATGAGCGGGCACTACCATGCTCCGGTGCTCAGTACTGGTAACTAGTGATGAGCGGACACTACCATGCTCAGGTGCTCTGTACTGGTAACTAGTGATGAGCGGGCACTACCATGCTCGGGTGCTCAGTACCCGTAACTAGTGATGAGGGGGCACTACCATGCTCAGGTGCTCTGTACTGGTAACTAGTGATGAGTGGGCACTACCATGCTCAGGTGCTCAGTACTGGTAACTAGTGATGAGCGGGCACTACCATGCTCCGGTGCTCAGTACTGGTAACTAGTGATGAGCGGGCACTACCATGCTCCGGTGCTCAGTACTGGTAACTAGTAATGAGCGGGCACTACCATGCTCGGGTGCTCAGTACTGGTAACTAGTGATGAGCAGGCACTACCATGCTCCGGTGCTCAGTACTGGTAACTAGTGATGAGCGGGCACTACCATGCTCGGGTGCTCAGTACTGGTAACTAGTGATGAGCGGGCACTACCATGCTCAGGGTGCTCAGTACTCGTAACTAGTGATGAGCGAGCACTACCATGCTCGGGTGCTCAGTACCCGTAACTAGTGATGAGCGGGCACTACCATGCTCGGGTGCTCAGTACTGGTAACTAGTGATGAGCGGGCACTACCATGCTCGGGTGCTCAGTACTGGTAACTAGTGATGAGCGGGCACTACCATGCTCCGGTGCTCAGTACTGGTAACTAGTGATGAGCGGGCACTACCATGCTCGGGTGCTCAGTACTGGTAACTAGTGATGAGCGGGCACTACCATGCTCGGGTGCTCAGTACTGGTAACTAGTGATGAGCGGGCACTACCATGCTCGGGTGCTCAGTACTGGTAACTAGTGATGAGCGGGCACTACCATGCTCCGGTGCTCAGTACTGGTAACTAGTGATGAGCGGGCACTACCATGCTCCGGTGCTCAGTACTGGTAACTAGTGATGAGCGGGCACTACCATGCTCCGGTGCTCAGTACTGGTAACTAGTGATGAGCGGGCACTACCATGCTCGGGTGCTCAGTACTGGTAACTAGTAATGAGCGGGCACTACCATGCTCGGGTGCTCAGTACTGGTAACTAGTGATGAGCGGGCACTACCATGCTCGGGTGCTCTGTACTCGTAACTAGTGATGAGCGGGCACTACCATGCTCGGGGGCTCAGTACTGGTAACTAGTGATGAGCGGGCACTACCATGCTCGAGTGCTCAGTACTGGTAACTAGTGATGAGCGGGCACTACCATGCTCGAGTGCTCAGTACTGGTAACTAGTGATGAGCGGGCATTACCATGGTCAGGTGCTCAGTACTGGTAACTAGTGATGAGCGGGCACTACCATGCTCGGGTGCTCTGTACTGGTAACTAGTGATGAGCGGGCACTACCATGCTCGTTGCTCCTAATGAACAGTTTGATGCTCAGAATGGAGTGACTCGAGCCCCCTAGTAGTATAGAATCCTAGCATTTTTGCAGAAGATGTCACTATTCTGCGCTCTCCTCTGAGGCTCCGGGTCACTGGTACGGGCCGGATGTGCAATCGTACAATGTCTTAACTGTTAGTGATCAGGATCGCCTCGTGTCATGCAAAGCAGGAAGCCGGGAGGCAGAGCAGCGGTGCGCTCATGAAGACAGAAGGCGAGACAAACCCTTTAAGATATTAAATGGCCACAAGCGAAGATCTTAAAAACTGAAAAAAACTAATGCAGAAACTATATTGCAAAATTGTGTAAGAATTTGCTAAAATTCCCTCTATGAGACGCTTATATATTTGCCAACATTTAGCGGCTCCTCTTCTATTTGACCTGATTAACCATTTCATGTGTCGGCTTATATTCAGATTGATTTCAAAGACTACAAAATTGAGCCAATGCGGGACAGCGCCACCCTTTCCCATAGGCTACAGCTGGTATTGCAGTTCAGCCTTATGCAAGTGTATTAATATCGGTTGTGATACCAGAAAACCCCAGTGACCAGTGCAGCGACGATTCTGGAATATTGCAGATAACGGCTGTACTGTATGTTGTATAATCTGAGTAGTTGGAGGATTCCTTGATGACGGCTCTTCCTATCGTAGCCTGTATACATTCACCTCCGGTAGCTTTGAAGCCCCCTGCGTCGTTCCCCCGTGTTTATTACACTTGCGGTGATGTTATCGGCAGCGGGTATTAAACAGTCAGCCGGTCCGCTGTGAGCTGGCACCGGGGCCTGGCAATCAGTCATACCCTGTAGTAACCCTGACACTTGGCATCTGCCCAAAACTGATGTGTCCACAACGAGGGAGCAACCTGGCACAATAGCGGCTCCATTATATAAGCACACATAGGGCACATGGCACTGGTGCCGGGGCGGACGGGCGCTGCATATAAATGGCCAGCAGCTCTTCCAGCAAAGAGCAGTTGCTCCTTCTCACCAGATTTGCAGAGTTTCTCTTTTTTCGTGTGTTTTTATACTATTTAGATTAGGTGCCTTACATAATGTTAGAGCAATGAGCCGTCCTCCGACAGCCGTTTTGTCCTAGCGTGCCTATCTGGTCACCAGTGGTTGAGCACTGGGCATTAAGGCTTGGGAACATGCAGTAAAGTCCCTACCTATTTTATAGGGGTACCCACTCCCATACAACCTGCGACATGTGAAGCACAAGTGGCCGTATGACCCCAGATCAGACCCCAGTCCAGTGACTAACATAGTTCAGCCCCGTGACCAGGCCCCTCTCATGCCACTGCCCTCATCCTGCAGCTTTCCATCCTCCTCACGGACATTCTCTGTGGATCTGGATTGTGCAGGGATGAGTGGGCACAGACCGGACACAGGGCACCTGAAAGATCTGCCCGTCGGTCTTGCTTTGGATGGCAAGTATGGTGTATAGCCCTGGAGGAACTTTTTTTTTTTTTTTAATATAAATTAAATAAATAATTAAGAAAACAAACAAAAAACGATGTGCGGTCCCTCCCCCCCCCCCCTTCAATTTTAATGCCCAGCCAAGATAAAGCCGACAGCTGGGAGCTGGTATTCTCAGGCTTGGGAAGCCCACGATTATTGGGACCCCCCGAATTGTTGCATCGATTTAGATGCAACAATCCCGGCGCTATACCTGGCTGTTCCCGATCGTCCTGGTGCAGTGGCAATCTGGGTAATAAGGGATTAATGACAGCTCGGAGCTGCCACTAAGCCCAGAATATACTTACCGAGCCCAGGAGACTTGGTAAGTATATTTCTCCTGCTTTAACCCTTTTATTTTACAGGTAATGTTCCGGTCCCCCTTAGGCTTATATGGGGTTCGGAGTCCGAGCAGATGTTCGGGTTCAAGTCCAGACCCGAATCAAGCTTTTTTTTTTTAATAAGTCTAGAACATCTGCGGGTTCGCTCATAATAATAATAATATTTATCTATTTATATAGCGCTATTAATTCCATTGGCATCTCTACTATTGATCGATTACTTAGACGATGACGCTTTACCAGGAGCGAAATGCTGGACTAGAAATAGAAGGATTCTTTATTCTTGGTTGGTAACTCTACCCCCGATGGTGTCACTGGCACCAGACGATAGGTTTAGTTGCCCGCACAGCTCTGATTTCCTATGGCTTTGCCTCGGCTGTAGCCTCACCGTGCACCATAATGTCGAGGACAGTAAGTCTGGCTTTGCCTTGGAAAACGTCCACAAGTGAGTGTTCCAGCTTCTGAGCTAAAAACTACAACCCCCACCCTCCCTTCCTGAGCTGAGCCGCACATTGACTTGTCAGGAGGATGTTGAGGGCACTTCTGGGGGTCATCCTCATCGTGGCCGCTGCTTCCTCATAATCAAGTGTGAAAAGTCCCCGACTCTGCAGAAAATGCATCTGTCAGTACAGCTACATTTTTATTTATTTTTTTAAATTTTCCTCTCGAACAGCAGAGGGGCCCCAAATAAGTACAGTATCCGGCCCTGGGGGTCCAGTGGTAAGTTTGCCAACAGGGAATTGTCTGTGTGTGTAAGAACCCACAAGGTACTCATGGATTGGCAAGCCACGGGAATGAGGAGGGCCTTAGAATGCTGTACATGCCACTGGGTACAAGGGTTTGGGCACATACTGACCTCTGTTTATACCCCTGGGCAGCGGTCTTGTGCTCCATACTGACTGCTGTATATACCCCTGGGCAGAGGCATTGTGTTTTGTACTGATCACTGTATATACTCCTGGGCAGTGGCATTGTGCACTGTGCTGACCACTGTATATACCTTTGGGCAGAGGCATTGTGCACTGTGCTGCCTGCTGTATGTACACAATGCCTCTGCCCAGGTATATATACAGCGGTCAGTACAGTGCACAATGCCTCTGCCCAGGGGTATATAGCAGGCAGTATGGTGCACAATAATGCCTCTGCCCAGGGGTATATCCAGCGGGCAGTACGGTGCACAATAATGCCTCTGCCCAGGGGTATATCCAGCGGGCAGTACAGTGCACAATAAAGCCTCTGCCCAGGGGTATATACAGCGGCCAGTATGGTGCACAATAAAGCCTCAACCCAGGGGTATATACAGTGGGCAGTACGGTGCACAATAATGCCTCTGCCCAGGGGTATATACAGCGGGCAGTACGGTGCACAATATAGCCTCTGCCCAGGGGTATATACAGTGGGCAGTACGGTGCAGAATAAAGCCTCTGCCCAGGGGTATATACAGCGGGCAGTACAGTGCACAATGCTTTCTGCACAGGGGTATATACAGCGGGAAGTACGGTGCACAATGCTTCTGCCTAGGGGAATATACAGCGGGCAGTACGGTGCACAATGCCTCTGCCCAAGGGTATATACAGCAGGCAGTACGGTGCACAATGCCTCTGCCCAGGGGTATATACAGCAGGCAGTACGGTGCACAATAAAGCCTCTGCCCAGGGGTATATACAGCAGGCAGTACGGTGCACAATAAAGCCTCTGCCCAGGGGTATATACAGCGGGCAGTACGGTGCACAATACCTTTGCCCAGGGGTATATACAGCGGGAAGTACGGTGCACAATATAGCCTCTGCCCAGGGGTATATACAGCGGGCAGTACGGTACACAATAAAGCCTCTGCCCAGGGGTATATACAAAAGGCAGTATGGTGCACAATAAAGCCTCTGCCCAGGGGTATATACAGCGGCCAGTACGGTGCACAATAATAATGCCTCTGCCCAGGGGTATATACAGCGGGCAGTACAGTGCACAATGCCTCTGTCCAGGGGTATATACAGCGGGCAGTACGGTGCACAATGCTTCTGTGCAGGGGTGTATACAGTGGGCAGTACAGTGCACAATGCCTCTGTCCAGGGGTATATACAGCGGGCAGTACGGTGCACAATGCTTCTGTGCAGGGGTATATACAGCGGGTAGTACGGTGCACAATGCTTCTGTGCAGGGGTATATACAGCGGGTAGTACGGTGCACAATGCCTTTGCCCAGGGGTATAATCTAGTAGAAATTGGAAGGGTGAAATACCTTTAATTCATTTGAGCAAAAAAATGAAATAAAACAAAGACATTTTGAAACTGAAAAAAAAAAGCAAACACAAAACAAAAACCCGAAACTATTAGGAGGCGTCCAGTGAGTGACCCCCCCGCTATCTGGCAGGTAGACACTAATCCGCCGCTGCGGTTCACTGCCACCAGCTGCCATCGCCCTGTGGGACCCGTCTGCTGTTTCGGGCAGGATCACAGTGGTACGATGGCTCCCCGGCGCTGCAGATGCGGCTCGTGTTCACACCGCAGATCACTATTCAAGTCGCTTAATTAGTATAAATGTATAAAACCAGCGGGAAACTGAGATGAAAGCAAATGGTACATCGGAGCCTGCAGAATCCCGCACCTACAGACCCCAGTGTAAAGGGGTCTACAGAACCGGTAGTCCCTCTCTTAAAAATTTAAAGGGATTGTACAAGATTTAAAAAAAGCATCTGCTTCTTCTCCAGAATCCGTGCCACATCTTCCTTGGGCTGTTTGGCTTTCACAACCAGAATTGGGCTGAGTTGCAATACCACACATAACCTGTGGTCGGAAGTGGCACTGTCTCTTTGAGTGGGGGGGGGGGAGATATTAAAAAAAATTTGGACCCTTTAAGGTTTGTGAATGGTGACTGCAGTGTGTTTTCCTGCCTATATTTCTCCGTTCCGGTGTCCTATAATTTATGGCTTCCCTTGGCCTTTCATTAGGACGGCAGTGATATTCGCCATGTGTATGTGACTATTTACAGTAGGACCCATTACTGTCCTTTCATACCTCACTGCTAGTGCCCCGGTCACGCATACCCCCTCCCCCCACCGGTTAGCGAGGTTACGTGATCACGTTTGAGGCTCGCCGATAAATATTTCCAGGAGTGTTAACTGATTAACCATTTATACTCTGCATGACGAGCTTCATACTTGGGCAGGGCGGCTGTGGAGCTTTAATCTGGAATCTGATAATCTAGAAAGCCTGATAATCCGGCACAGAACAGTAATATAGGTGAGATTCCCAGACCCGGAGCAGATTGTCTTCCTTTGAAGACACCAGTGTTGTTGTGAGGTGTTGGTAATGTGAATTGTGTTATGCCGACGGCACAGTTAATATTTGGGATTGGCCCACAGTGGGAGATGTGACCTGTAGGAACATCAGACAGGGCCCAGCGTTTAACAGAGAGAGACCTAAGGTCTGGTTAGTTGACGAGGCCACATAACGTGGGTGATCCTAGGGGGAGAGGAGACCAAGGCAAAGGATGGCGAGATCCTGGAAAGAGAGCACTAACCGAGAGACCATATTCTGGTGGAGACGGGACAGAGGACTGACAGAAGGACTAAGTGACCAAGTAGGACGGGTCCTGAGACGGGTCACCTAGCAGTACGGCCCCGGAGTACACACCTCAGAAAAGGTACCGGACCGGGACTGGCCCACAGTGGGAGAAGTGTCCTGTAGGAACATCAGATAGGGCCCAGCGTGTGACTGAGAGAGACCTAAGGTCTGGTTAGTTGACGAGGCCACATGACGTGGGTGATCCTAGGGGGAGAGGAGACCAAGGCAAAGGATGGCGAGATCCTGGAAAGAGAGCACTAACCGAGAGACTATGATCTGGTAGAGACGGTGTATAGGAGTGATAGAAGGATTAAGTGACCGAGTGGGACGCGTCCTGAGACTGGACACCTAGCAGTACGGCCCAGGAGTACACACCTCAGAAAAGGTACTGGACCAGGATTGGCCCACAGTGGGAGAAGTGTCCTGTAGGAATATCAGATAGGGCCCAGCATGTGACAGAGAGTTACCTAAGGTCTGGTTAGTTGACGAGGCCACCTGATGTGGGTGATTCTAGGGGGAGAGGAGACCAAGGCAAAGGATGGCGAGATCCTGGAAAGAGAGCACTAACCGAGAGACAATGATCTGGTGGAGACAGGACAGAGGACTGACGGAAGGACTAAGCAACCGAGTGGGACAGGTCCTGAGATGGGACACCTAGAAGTAGCGCCATGGAATTTACAACTCAGAAAATTTACCGGACCGGGACAAAACAGCACCTCCTCTGTAGCGGAAGTCCACGCACCCAGCCAGGACCCCCTTCTCTTTCATGTAGCATGCCGGGGCACAAGAGACGCACACCTCACCCACGCCCGCCGCCCCGCACCACATTGCAGCATATTAATAGGAATTCTTGTAAAGTGAAGGTAATCCCGGCCTCGGTCAGGACATTAGTCACCGTTAGGACTCCCCTGTGCATCGGTGTCTGCAGATAATCCCTGTGCTCATTTCTGAAAATACCACTTTCCTGTTACACCTTGATGAATAAGAACTGGCCATTGCTGATGCTGCATATACAGGGATTATCACTGCAGCCCTGAGCCTGTAATTGGGGTAGATTACCTGTACCTGCAATGATCTAAAGCCGGGATCAACCACCTGCAGCACTTCCCAACATGCCCAAGCAGCCGCCTGACGGAGCAAGGGTCCGCAACACATGGCAGTCCGGCTGTGCCCGCACCGAAGATGGAAGATTGCACATAGACTCCATATTGCCTCCAGCCAGAGGCACAGCATACGGAGTACAGGGACTCCCAAATTCTATGGTGGTACAAAATTATGCCCCCATTGTTTCTTCTTGGAAAGGCTGCTGGTTGCTGTGAGTGCCCACTGGGCGGCTGGCAAGATGACAAAGCCCTCAGTGCAGGGGCGGGCATACTATTGGTGCGGCCACACAGGGGTCCGAGAGGTAAGGGGCCATTTCTACCTCCAGAGCAGGTGGAATTGTGCATATTTATGAGCACTTGGGCTGTAAAGGGCCCATATAATGTTCTTGCACAGCAGCTTTTTTCTGTCCGTGCCCGCCAGTGCAAGGGTGCATTCAGACGTCTGTATAAATCGGTTCAAGATTGCACAATAGTGACTGGCTGCAAGTCTCCCGACCCAAGCGTGACAGCTTCATAGAAATATATGGACCAGCGGCCATTCATTTATACAGGCGTCTGAATGCACCCCAACAAAGTGAGGTTTTGTCATCTGTTACTGCCTATGCAGAGCACAGCAGCTAAGGATAAACTCCTCTCACCCACTTCTTTCTGAATCGTGTGCCGTGCTAATTTTTCCTTTTGTGAGAGGTTAGACAGGGACCTTTTAGAAAAGCGGTCCGAATTTTAAAAATGTGTCCCCTGTTAAAAAAAAAATAATAAATAATAAAAAAATGAAACCCTAATATAATACAATTTAAAGGGAACATGTCACATGATTCACGCTGCCCAAACCACATGCAGCATGAATCCGAGCCTGGCTGCACGATTATGGCAAAGTAGGTTTTGTCTGAAACGCCGGCCATGGAGAGATAGGAGGTGATTGTGATACCGCCCCCTGCTGGATTCCTCCCTGTATGTACATAGGGCGAGATCTGTCAATCACCTGGAGTGGAGAATCCGGCCTAGAACCAGATCCGACTCATCTGGTCTCTCTACGGTTCATGGCCACCTCCTAAATGGTTTTCTCATACCTGGCTGAAAACATACTTGGCTGCACTCCTGTGGCCAGTCTATAATTCATGCTGGTGATGCCCATGCTGACAGATTCCTTTTTTTAAGTTTTTAAACACTTTTTCCAACCCTAAATAATGCAAGATTTAAAGGGAATCTGGTTTTTGCCACGTAATCTGAGAGCAGCATAACGTAGGGGTAGAGATCCTGATTCCAGTGATGTGTCACTTACTGAGCTGCTTCGTGTAGTTTTGATAAAATCTCAGTTTAATCAGCAGTAGATTATCATTACAGGACTACTTGGCATGCTACACCTAGTCCAGCATATTCATGACTCTGTATAACTGTTAAATCTGCAGCAGAGAAAACATAGCTTTTATCAAAAGGACAAGCAAACAGCTCAGTAAGTGACACATCGCTGGAATCAGGGTGCCTGTCTCAACATTATGCTGCTCTCAGAGGAGGGAGCAAAAACCTGGTGACAGATTCCCTTTAAGGCAAAGTTAAAATTAATAGTTGCGTTAAAAAGTGCAAAATAAACAACTGTCATGTACTCATCTGCCGCTGCCTTCACCTTTTTCCAGTGTCTGTCCTGGTGGTCTCCAGCGATTTTTGTGACCTCCCGGCAGCTCCAGTGTTTCACGAAGCGGGCCGGAGGTCACAACTCCAATGCAAGTCTATGAGAGCCTTGCCCTGGCTCTTATGTATTGAGACAATGTGATGTAACGTTTGACTTCTGGACAGTTAAAAGCTGCGGGAACAAGAATGAAGCGGCGCTGAAAAATGAAGTATATGACATTGGGCAAGGGACTTAGGTTTAAAGCGCCACTACAGCATTGAAATAAATAACGCCGGAGTGGTGCTTTAACTAAGCAAATGAGAACTACACTGCAGGGATGATTTTGTTATGGAGTCTAAGTCCCCCTATAGGACTCAGATGTAAATTGAGGTTTTTTTTGTTTGTTTTTTTTTTGGGGGGGGGGGGGGTTATTTTCAAAATACAATACGTGTGCTTGGGAGATAAATACTGGACTGATGGAAGGGCCTTACTGTCCAGAGGTTAGGGGTGAAAGATACTTCCCTTGCCCTGGGTGCTGGCAAGCCACACTACCCCACTGCCTCCAGCTCCTACTATGAAAAGCTGAGGTGTGTGGGATCTTTTGGTGTGCGGCATCTTTTTTTGGTGTGCGGCATCTTTTTTTGGTGTGCGGCATCATTTTTTGGTGTGCGGCATCATTTTTTGGTGTGCGGCATCATTTTTTGGTGTGCGGCATCATTTTTTGGTGTGCGGCATCTTTTTTGGTGTGCGGCATCTTTTTGGGTGTGCGGCATCTTTTTGAGTGTGCGGCATCTTTTTTGGTGTGCGGCATCTTTTGGTGTGACGGATCTGTTGACTGAGTCTGAACTCGGCACAGCTGCCACTCTAAATCCTTCAGCACTGACCTCTTGAATGAGCCCATAGCACGGTGCGCTCTGCTGCATTGCATTGCTGTAAATGTAGTGTATACAGTGGCTGAACCAGTAGGGGGCAGCAGAGAGAAGCCAGGTCCAGCAGCCAGAGAGGACCTGAGACTTGCAGAATTTTTGAATGCAGCTCTGAAGTATAATTTTTGGTATTTGAAAAAACTTTCATGTAAAGTACAGTGAGGTTCTTGAACTTTGATGTTAAACTTGCAGTATTTGGCAGGGGCTCTGCTTTAGTTGGACTGGGACCTCAGTGCTTTGGCAGACGCCTGTAACTTTCCACTGGTTGTTGGTGACTGCGGCTCACGTCACTTCTCCCCGGGTAGAAGTGGATCAGAACATGCTGAATTATGGATGAGCGCTCAGCTGTGTTTACCTTCTCCAGACACCACCGCTCCAGTCCTCCTCCTGCTGAGCCACAAGCGGAGTGTAAAGGAAAGTGCTGGCATCGGGCAGATACAATACAATGGCATGGCTCCAGAAATCACAGCGCTCAGTGCTGGGGTCAGCTGGAATAAAGGCTCCACTGTGAAGCCCATCAGCCAGAGGACAGAGGAGCTCCAGTGCTCCTCCACACACCGCTATAGAGGGCGATACCGGCCCAATAGCTGGAGGACACCGCTATAGAGGGCGATACCGGCCCAATAGTTGGAGGACACCGCTATAGAGGGCGATACCGGCCCAATAGCTGGAGGACACCGCTATAGAGGGCGATACCGGCCCAATAGCTGGAGGACACCGCTATAGAGGGCGATACCGGCCCAATAGCTGGAGGACACCGCTATAGAGGGCGATACCGCTATAGAGGGTGATGCCGCCCTCACCAGCCGGGCATTTGTGTCTCCTATATTGGCAGTGCTGAAGACTTGTGGATGTGTCCTACATGAAATGATGGAAATCCTTCTCTAAAAGGGAGATTCCAGCCTACAAAAAAATACATAATATATATCAGTCTGGTAGAGGACCCCACTGCGATCTTATGTCCCCATTCTCCCCTGACTGGTCAGGAGGTAATGAGCGGGAGCCTTCATTGGCAGCTCATCTGTTCCCAGCCATAACGATGTCATTAGGTTCTCTCTGCTGTAAATGCCGCTGTTCTCCTGAATCCGGGAACGCTTTTCTTTTGTTCCTGCTCCTCTCCCATCCCAAGATATGGCCTCCTCTACTTTTGCATGTTGTGTTAACAAATGGGCATGGATTTCTTCTTGAGGACCACACCCCCTTGGCTAACAAGACTAGATTTACAAGAAATAGGTTGGCTGTATCTTGGGAACAGAGGTGCATAGACCAAAAAATAAACTCTAGATTCAAGAGAACAGCGGATTTACTCCATAAAAAAACACTTTGTGGCAATTCCACATACTGTATATATATATATAGCAGACGGGAGCATTTGTGACCAATTGCTCAAGTCCACGGCTGTAAGCCACGCTCCTGTGGCCAGGGTGGAACGGGGACATCAGTTGTTATTATTACTTATTCTTATAGTGCCATTTATTCCATGGCACTTTACAATTCAAAAGGGTATACATTTAAACAAATACAATAATCATGAACAATACGAGGCACAGTCTGGTACAGAAGGAGAGAGGACCCTACCTGGGAGGGATCACAGTCTACAGGAGGAGAGAGGACCCTACCTGGGAGGGATCACAGTCTACAGGAGGAGAGGACCCTGCCCATGAGGGATCACAGTCTACAGGAGGAGAGAGGACCCTGCCCACGAGGGCTCACAGTCTACAGGAGGAGAGGACCCTACCTGGGAGGGATCACAGTCTACAGGAGGAGAGAGGACCCTACCTGGGAGGGATCACAGTCTACAGGAGGAGAGAGGACCCTGCCCATGAGGGATCACAGTCTACAGGAGGAGAGAGGACCCTGCCTGGGAGGGATCACAGTCTACAGGAGGAGAGAGGACCCTGCCTGTGAGGGATCACAGTCTACAGGAGGAGAGGACCCTGCCTGGGAGGGCTCACAGTCTACAGGAGGAGAGGACCCTGCCTGGGAGGGCTCACAGTCTACAGGAGGAGAGGACCCTGCCTGGGAGGGCTCACAGTCTACAGGAGGAGAGGACCCTGCCTGGGAGGGCTCACAGTCTACAGGAGGAGAGGACCCTGCCTGGGAGGGCTCACAGTCTACAGGAGGAGAGGACCCTGCCCGCGAGGGCTCACAGTCTACAGGAGGAGAGGACCCTGCCTGGGAGGGATCACAGTCTACAGGAGGAGAGAGGACCCTACCTGGGAGGGATCACAGTCTACAGGAGGAGAGAGAACCCTGCCTGGGAGGGATCACAGTCTACAGGAGGAGAGAGGACCCTGCCCATGAGGGATCACAGTCTACAGGAGGAGAGAGGACCCTGCCTGGGAGGGATCACAGTCTACAGGAGGAGAGAGGACCCTGCCCATGAGGGATCACAGTCTACAGGAGGAGAGAGGACCCTGCCTGTGAGGGATCACAGTCTACAGGAGGAGAGAGGACCCTGCCCATGAGGGATCACAGTCTACAGGAGGAGAGGACCCTGCCTGGGAGGGCTCACAGTCTACAGGAGGAGAGGACCCTGCCTGGGAGGGCTCACAGTCTACAGGAGGAGAGGACCCTGCCTGGGAGGGCTCACAGTCTACAGGAGGAGAGGACCCTGCCTGGGAGGGCTCACAGTCTACAGGAGGAGAGGACCCTGCCCGCGAGGGCTCACAGTCTACAGGAGGAGAGGACCCTGCCCACGAGGGCTCACAGTCTACAGGAGGAGAGGACCCTTCCCACGAGGGCTCACAGTCTACAGGAGGAGAGAGGACCCTGCCCACAAGGGATCACAGTGTACAGGAGGAGAGAGGACCCTGCCCACGAGGGCTCACAGTCTACAGTAGAAGACAGGACCCTGCCCGCAAGGGCTCACAGTCTACAGGAGGAGGAGAGGACCCTGCCCCTGAGGGCTCACAGTGTACAGGAGGAGAGAGGACCCTGCCCACGAGGGCTCACAGTCTACAGTAGAAGAGAGGACCCTGCCCGCGAGGGCTCACAGTCTACAGGAGGAGGAGAGGACTCTGCCCATGAGGGCTCACAGTCTACAGTAGAAGAGAGGACCCTGCCCGCGAGGGCTCACAGTCTACAGGAGGAGAGGACCCTGCCCATGAGGGCTCACAGTCTACAGGAGGAGAGAGGACCCTGCCTGGGAGGGATCACAGTCTACAGGAGGAGAGGACCCTGCCTGGGAGGGCTCACAGTCTACAGGAGGAGAGAGAACCCTGCCTGGGAGGGCTCACAGTCTACAGGAGGAGAGAGGACCCTGCCTGGGAGGGCTCACAGTCTACAGGAGGAGAGGACCCTGCCCATGAGGGATCACAGTCTACAGGAGGAGAGAGGACCCTGCCTGTGAGGGATCACAGTCTACAGGAGGAGAGGACCCTGCCTGGGAGGGATCACAGTCTACAGGAGGAGAGGACCCTGCCTGGGAGGGCTCACAGTCTACAGGAGGAGAGGACCCTGCCTGGGAGGGCTCACAGTCTACAGGAGGAGAGGACCCTGCCTGGGAGGGCTCACAGTCTACAGGAGGAGAGGACCCTGCCTGGGAGGGCTCACAGTCTACAGGAGGAGAGGACCCTGCCCGCGAGGGCTCACAGTCTACAGGAGGAGAGGACCCTGCCCACGAGGGCTCACAGTCTACAGGAGGGAGAGGACCCTGCCCACAAGGGATCACAGTTTACAGGAGGAGAGAGGACCCTGCCCACAAGGGTTCACAGTCTACAGGAGGAGAGAGGACCCTGCCCACGAGGGCTCACAGTGAACAGGAGGAGAGAGGACCCTGCCCACGAGGGCTCACAGTCTACAGTAGAAGAGAGGACCCTGCCCGCAAGGGCTCACAGTCTACAGGAGGAGGAGAGGACCCTGCCCCTGAGGGCTCACAGTGTACAGGAGGAGAGAGAACCCTGCCCACGAGGGCTCACAGTCTACAGTAGAAGAGAGGACCCTGCCCGCGAGGGCTCACAGTCTACAGGAGGAGGAGAGGACCCTGCCCATGAGGGCTCACAGTCTACACTAGAAGAGAGGACCCTGCCCGCGAGGGCTCACAGTCTACAGGAGGAGGAGAGGACCCTGCCCATGAGGGCTCACAGTCTACAGCAGATTGGTGAGGATACAGTAGGTAAGGACAGAGCTGGTCATATGGTGGTACAGTGGTCTGAGGATTGTTGTAGGTTGTAGGCTTGTCGGAAGAGGTGGGTCTTTAGGTTCATTTGGAATCTTTCTGTCGCGGGCGGAGGAGGGGACGCCGCGCTCTCCCACTGCTGCTCGGGTCCGGCTGCCGCGGCTGCTGCGGCCTGCTGCTGCTCGGTGGCTCGAGCGATGAGCCGGATCCCGGGGACTCTAGCGGCGCTCCTCGCCCGTGAGTGAAAGGGGGTTGTTGGGTGTAGGGATGGTTTATTGTCCGTGACGCCACCCACGGTTGTGGTGATTTATTGGCACCACCGCTGCTCTGTATGGGGATCCCGGGAAGAGTGGTATGGAGCAGCCAGTTGTTGTGTTGCCCCTCCGTGGGTAGGGGTTGGTGATCTCGGGGCCCAGTGATGAGATGGGAGATGCAGGGCTTGGTGGGCGCAGGGACGCGGGGGCAGCGCGGTGCCTTGCAGCACTGTGGTACTCACTCAGCCTGAGACGTTGACACAGTTTTTCGGTAAACCACACGGCTGGAAAGATGGTTTCCACGGACGGCTGCACTTGCTCTCCCAGTAGGTAACGGTGATGTCCCTTTGACCTGCACCTAGTGTTTCTGTGTTGGTAGCGATGGGTTCCCACCGGTAACCCGCTCCCCGGCTTGGATATGGGCCGGAGGAGCCCTGCTTTGCCCGCAGACGCTGGCCCCGAGGAACTGGTGCCTTGGCGGTGTTCCTCCTTAATGGTTGGACTTTTGCCTTCAGTCGGGACTTGGTTGTTTGGAGACAGACGTCCCCTTCACTGACGGATTTGGCAAATTATGGCGACTCCTAGCCTTGCCGGGGTCCGAGAGGCCCCTGCCCTGGTGCTGACTGTCCTTCGTATACTGCTCCAGACCGCCGGGCCACTACCCGTCCGTGGTCCTTCCAGCAACCTCCGAGCAGTCCCCCTCCAGACAATCACCGCTGTTGCTGACCTTGCTGTCACTGTCCTGCACTTAGCCGGACCAACTTCAGGGCTTTCTACGCTCACTTTTACTCCTTTTCTTCTTTGCTCCACTACCACTTCACTGCTACTTTACTTCACTTTCTAAACTTGAACTCCACTGTTTACTCCTTCACTTAGCTCCTCACTCAAGCTCCCCCTGAGCTAATCTCCTCTGGTTCTCCCGCCTCCAGGGCTGTGTACTCCTCGGTGGGCGGAGCCAACCGCCTGGCCCACCCCCTGGTGTGAACATCAGCCCCTGGAGGAAGGCAACAAGGGTTTTAGTAGCTTTGGTGTTCCTAACTGGGATGCAGGGTGTGGTGGTGTGTGACCTGTGACCCCTGGCTTGCCCAGGGCGTCACATTTCCATGGTATGTGAGTCTGATTTGTTGGGGCAGAGCGTTCCAGAATATCAGGGAGGCGAGGGAGAAATCTTGTATGCGATTGTGGGAAGAGGAGTTCTGCGCTATACTGAAGTTTGGGACCC